>NW_010126362.1:70263-90428 GCF_000699245.1 Pterocles gutturalis
TTTTGCAATTTCCATTTTTCATTCATTTACACATGATGTTAATCTTTCCTTAATCTCCAATTCCTTGGTGTGTGTGGGGGGGATGAATTCCATTTGTTTTTGTTCCACTCTATCAGACACAGCAGCTCTAAGATTAAATGATAACTGTGGACCTAATAATAAAAATACAATATAATGTAATGAAAGTAATGTAGATCTAATCCTCTGTTTTATTGCATCCTGAGTGCCTTTGGTGCTATTATTTTTTTCCTATGCCTCTGTCTTTGACTTAGCTGCATCTTTTCAAGGAAGCAAAGGGATTTGTAAAGATTATAGTATTATTCTGTTGAGCACAGACTTGCTGAGGGGCACCTTTAATTACAAAATACTATCACAGCTTATGGGGGTGTGCATTTATATACGTGCATGATGGTGTGTGGTGTGCAAGGAAGATATTCCAAGCACCCCAAAGCACTAACACCAGCTCAGACAAATACCTGGGCAACGCTGCTGTCTGCTTCTTTATGTTGTTTTTTTTTCATACTTCTTGCTGCAGTTCCTTCCCCCCATCGCTTTCTTTCTGCGTTGTTATTTTTATGGTTTTAATCCTTGTTTAGGGAGAAACTCTAGAAGTGTTGAAAGCAGGAAAGCCTCTCTCTTGAATCCTCCCTCTCTGGTTTCATCTGCAGCTGTGGCTGGCCCCGTTCTTTGTGCAGCGATGCTTGCGAGGTCTCCGAGGTGCAAGGTAGCATGCCCTTTCTGACCTGCGCTGCCCTCGCTGTCTCCCTCTCTGTCTGGATCGTGCTGGGAACGTTACTTTGAATGCTGGAAGTGACTCCATCTCAAAGCGCCTAGCAGCACAGAACAGTCCTTAATGGCAAGGACACTTTGCAGGCAGTTCGGATCTGGGATGGGGAAGCAGCTGGCCTAAGACCTTTCATGGAGTCAATGGCAGAGATTTCCCATAGCGGCAGGTCCATGTATCCAGCTCTTCTGGCCTCAGGAAAAGAGAGGGATGGAGCAGGTAAAGTGCCTGGTTTGTTGTCCCTGTACTTATTTGCAGAGGTGCATCGGGCAGGATATGGGGAAATCAACATTATCCTGCTGCTGGGTTTAATCCTCTGATTAAACTTAGGACTATGTACAGCTCTAGGGATCCCAGAAAGTCCCTCACTTTGTACTGTATCTCCCCAGCCTGGGATCTCACCTGCCCCTTTTGAAAATGGGGATATCTTCCGGTTTTCTTCTCCTGGTCCATGAAGGATTAATCACCACAAACACAGGTACAAGGGAAGATCTTGAAAATAATTCAAGCATAAAATATATTTATATTCTGCATCAGGATGAAAGCAAAAGCCCTTGAAATATTGCCCAGAGAGGTATGCAAACGAAAGGAAATGTTTTCTACCCTAGATGTCAAAGAACTCTCTTGGGATGTGAGATAGCTGCAGTCATGGCTATCTTGGCCCAGGAAGGACCTGGACATGGATCCTGCACAGCATCAGAGCCACCTCCTACCTCCAGTTGTCATCTCCTCTTGGTTGTGGAGGACACTTGTTTTATAACAAGAAGCAAGTACTCACTGAGAAGAAAGGACGATTCAGCATCCATGGAGCAGGAGCAGGTTCAGCACCAGGTCCCAGCCTGGAACCCAGACCTGTCATAACTATAATGGTATCAGTGGGATCTGACAGTGGGATCAAGTATCCTGACATCCTGGATGGACTCAACTCCAGATGCAGATGATTTAAACAGAACTCGTTGGGCTAAACATAAGTGTCCAGCACCACTGCAGATGCCCCAAGACCTTCAGCTCATCTCCAAATGCTGGTCTAGAAGGATGCATCTCTCCAGTGCCTTGACATGCCTGCTGGGTCCAAATCAAATATCTCAGAGCTTCTCAGATGGCACCAGACACATGTTTAGGCAACTGAATCAACCTCTAGCATCTGCGGACATAAAAACCTGAATGCAAATGCCTTAATCTATAAATTAATCTAATCTCCTGTGCCTCTGTGACCCAGCCAGGGCTTGAGAAACCATTTTAATATCATGTTCATTAGAAGCCCTCTGGTGTCAGGTGAACTTTTGGCTCCTGTGAATGATGTTTGATGATGGAAAACCAGATTGTGGGGAAAGGCACTGACAACTTCTGATGGTACATCACCTTCATCTTTGAGCGTCCACGAGCAGTGAGCATGTTGGTGTTCTATCAGTGTCAACCCCTTGGGGGTTCCTTTGACTAGTAGAAACCATCTGAAGGATGAACTAGTCAGTGGAGTGAAGCTAAACTCTCTCTCCTGTACAGGGAATGCCCTCTAAAACTGGATACAGATTTTGTACGTCTACAGGTAGGTGAGACGAGTTGCATTCAGAGTATGGATGTAGGCGTCAGAGAATTGTATAGCATCTCCATTCAAGCCATGGAGGACAATTTAAACTTCTCATGCCTACCCAGACTCCTGTAAATCAGCAAATGGAGAAGGCACAGTGCAGCTGGCCAAACATAAGCATCTATTTGAGTTGTCCTAAAGCATCCTCAGATGCTTCTACAAAAAAGCATGGATTTCCACTAGGTTTAGAGTTGTAGATCAGTGTATCTCAGAGCGATCGGGTGACATTAGATCCCATAAAGCTTTGCAGACTTGGACCTGGTTCCCACTGGTACCTCAGTTTCCCCTCAATGATCCTCTGTGCTTCCAGCTTTCCCCTTTTGTCTGCCTCATCTGCTCAGGCTCTGAGCTTCCTCCAGACATGAATACCTTCCAACAAAGTGTTCAGTCACTTGAACAGAGGGAAACCAAATCCTGCGAGCTAGATCCAACTCCAGATCCACTGTAATTTTAAATACAGATACATATTTCTCTATTTCACATCAAAACCAGTCTAGCAAGCGTAGCTGGGTGAACTAGCCATGCGTTTCAGCCTCCTACTTGCTCTCCTGACAATGATTGCTTCTCCTTCCTCTGGAGAGCTCCAAATTGCTAGTCTTCTGCCTGTCAGAAGGATGTGCATGCTATTTATGTGCCTGTGATATGCCTCCAGTGGTGTCTATCACTGCTGCAGCACTGGGGAGAGCAGTGCTGACGTGGTTCACCCGAGTATATCTGGAGGGACATGACCTCCAGCCTGCTGGATGCAAAGCTCAATCCCTGCTCTTTGAACTGTTCAAGCACCAGGAGAATGCAAATTCTAACCGTTGGAGGTTGTAGAGACAGTCTCTAGAGGGAGACATGATCATACCAATTTCAACAAGGTTTTGCCTTCTGGGAGGTTGTGTGTGTTGGAGCACCAGGGACCAGCACCTGTAATGTCAGCTTTGCAGTCTGAACACCTCAGGCTGGTCTTCCATCAGCTGCAATGAAGGCTAGGCTTGGCTTACTGTGTCTGCCTTCTTTTTCCAACATACTCTTTTTCCATCTTGGTATTTTTGTAACAGTTAAGACAAAACTTGCATTAAGGGACTGTACTTCAACAGAAAAATTTCCCAGCAGTGGTTCCTTCATTCACCTAGTCCCTCAGGGTGTAACCTGCAGGTTGGACTAAAAGATGATCCTGAATCCAGTCTCCTAGATAAAAAGGGAGGGAATGGTGCTGTGATGTCTGAAGGGGCACACTGTACACTTAGACTGCTAAGCTGAAAGTCATAAAAGAAGATAAATTGTCATCCACGGTTCTTTGTGAATGCATTGCCATTTTTCTGCAGAAAGGAAACTGAGGCACTGTACAATCATGTGTTTTGCTTAAGGCATCACAGCAAAGCCTTGTCAAAGATCAGATGAAAATACAGGTCTGTGGGCTCCTGCTGCTTTGCCTTTACCATTGAACATGGTAAAACAAACCCTTTGCATGACCTCAAAGCAAGATTTAGCAGAAATTCCCAAATGTTCAAGACTGCTGGGAGCAGTACCCTGCAGGTGCAAAGTTTTGGGTAACTGTAAAGAGTGGAAATTACTGAGACAATAATAACCCCTCAGGGAGCAGTTTTCACTTTGTCCTTTCCCGTTCTGCAGAGCAATACACCTCCCACACTGGGGGGGTGCTGCTTAAACACACAAGTCATTTTCCCTATAGTGACATCCTGAGTGATTTTCTTACCAGTTGTGTTCTTGAATGTTGGTGTCACTTGTTCTGTGCTGCTCTGTCTCCAATTTGCTATCAAAACAGAAAGAGGCACTGAAGCAGGAGATGAAAGACTCTGGATTTCTGTAATTGTTACAGTTGAGTCTGATGCCATGCAATCATAAACCTGTAGGCTGTAGCCTTACTTTGTGGTTACCTTCTTGCCCTGGAAAAATACATTAAATGTTGCAGTGATGGGTTTTCGATCTGTCCATTGTGGTAGATGCAATGTCTGGAGGTTTTGTGACTACATCTTTGGTCTTGATGCAGCTGGATGATGCTGTGAGCTGCAACATTGCTCCTTTCTAGTGACTACAGCAGGGTTGCATCTCAAAACCATAGGAATCCAACTTGGTGATGATAATACATCTTTCATTCTGCAGGGCTTCACAAACACTTAGTCCCTACCTTTGAAATTCATCTGCTTCTGGGGAGGAAATTTTCATCCCTCCTGATTTACAATAGCAGCAAAAGTGAAAAGTCTATGTTCTACTTGAGCATAGAGCAGAGACTTGGAAGCTGTAGTGACAAAAATTACTGGATTGGTTGACTTTCAGAGTCTTTTGAGGAATGCATAGATTAAAAAAAATCGCAGACATTGTTCATGGAAAATATTTCTGCCAGCTCTTAGAAAAGCATTGTTCCAGAGCTAAATGGTATTGTTGAATATCTCAGTGCTTTACAGGCAGAGCGTGGAGGGAACTAATGGTTAATCTTCAGAAAATATTGTTGTCAGTGGATGATGTCAACCATGAGAGAAGGAAATGGTCACGTGGAGAGAAGAAAAAAAAAAAAAAAAAAAAAAGATCAGATCTTAGTTCTCTGCAAATCTCTTTCTTCTCTACCAGTCAGCAACTGATGGTTTGGACCAGACTGGTCTAGCATCTTCTGCTACTCAGAGAGGACATTTCCTAGTGAATGGGCTGAAATTTTTACTGAATCACGCAGTGAGACAAAGAGATAATCTGCCTTTTAATTCCTGGGTTGGAGAAAAAGGGACTGAGAGGATGTGAAGGGGGCTGTCCTTCGTCTCAACAGCCTGCTGTCATAGGAGATGCTGTCAAATACCATCCCATTTCAACTGCTACATTATTTCAGGTGATATTTTGACTTTCCAGTGAGAAAGAATTCTACACAGACACGTAAAAGATGCTCTGTGCATTCTGCTTGCAAGCCTGGGGATGACAGTGCACAGGAGGTTAATTCATATAGCAGACGGAGGAGGAGAAAGCAAGAGGAATTTGTAGAGAAACAGATGACCATTGTCATTTATGAGATGCTCACTGGGGGATGCAAGGGCTTCTAAGGAACAGGAGGCTTCCGTGCACCCTAGACAACCCATGGTGATGGTTTCATTTCATTGCATCCTCAGAGCTGCACCTCATCTTTTGAAGTTTTACTCTGTGGTGGGAAAGAATCATTAAATTAGATCCTATTAAAACTGTTTCTTCACCAGCAAACGGGTGCCATGGACTGAGCTGGACTAAGAGGAAACGGCCTCAAGTTGCACCAGGGGAGGTTTAGGCTGGATATTAGAAAAAATTTCTTCACTGCAAGAGTGATCAGGCATTGGAACAGGCTGCCCAGGGAAGTGGTGGAGTCACCATCCCTGGAGGGGGTCAAGAAACGTGTAGATGTGGTGCTTGGGGACATGGGTTAGTGGGTTGGGTGGTGTTGGGTTGGACTTGATGATCCTTGAGGTCTTTTCCAACCTTAATGATTCTATGATTCTATGATGACAGCAGAGTCCAGAATACGCAAATTGAAAGTACTCAGTGGAGAGAAGAGATGTCAGAAGGGAAGTGTAACAGCCATCACCAGTAAGACTGGAGCAGAAAAGTGCCAAATTTGTACAAATTTTGCCAAAGTGTACAAATTTAATGGCATGAAATAGCCAGGTAGGGGACAGATATACCTTTCAGTGTCTTCCTAATGGAAAGGCAGTAGTACGACATTAGTTACCTAGATAACTCACATAGGGGTCTCTGAGACCCCAAAACGGTGGATGCACCTGTGTAATTAATGCTTGATAACTGGCATTGACAGAGTAGGTGCAACCATGCCCTTCCCTCTGGGAAAGCTCCAGCCCTGGCTGGATACCATGGACTTGTTCAGATCTTGGGATATCCAAGCAGGAGAAGCTGTTCTCTGCAAAAGCTGTTTTCACTGACTCTGCAGTTCATGCAAGGAGCTGTCAGCTGTGTTTCTCACTTTACTGTATATTGAAAGACCGTGCTTGTGTTGAACACTATAATGTGCACCTGTGAGATACTTCTGTCTTGACCTTTAAATGTAATTACAATAAAAAAAACTCTGCACACCCCCAGACAGATAAAAGCACAAGATAAAAGCTATAATGAAGGTATAGTTACAGTAAAAAATTACCTAATGCAGACATAGGATGTAATATAATGAAGGACACTGGAAAAAGACCAGAGAAAACTGTTCTCTGCATTCCCAGCTCTTGTGCAAAATGCAGAAGGATGTTTAAATGCCGACAGAGTGGTTGGATGTCTGTCTTACATCTCATTTGAAAGGCCATCTTACACAATTAGCCACCTATTACTAGTGGTTAATTGCCACCTAAAAGACACCAGGATTACAGTTAGAGCTAAAAGTCAATTAATGGCTCCTAGCTTTGCTCAAGCCGGTGTTAAAGTGCAGGAACAGCCGCCGTCCCAGTGACGTGCTGATCATTCCAGCTCCCCAAGCCATTGCTGACTGCTCTCTCCCCCTCTTCCTTGGCAGTATCAATCATTATGATTGATGCTAAATGGCTGTGGTTTCCTAATGTTGACAGGTTTCCTCTTGACTTCCAGGAGATTTCCCCCTCCAGTGGGAACCTCTGGCTGCAGTTGAATCCTACCTCTGCTTTAGGAATGGGAATAGCCACCGTCATTCAGAGTTGGCTGCTATCGAACAACATGAACTCTCTCCAGAATAACACAAGAATGGCCACGTTGGCTCAAACTGACCAACTCTTTATCCCAACGTCATGTCTCCAGTCACGACCAGCAGAGGTAACTGTAGGAATAGGATACATTAGAGTGACCATTCTCCAAGTTTAACCCCTCATCTGAAGTGGTTTATGAGCCAGTATCCCATTATAGGTCCTGAAGCCTAAATAAACTTTTTTTTCCTCCTTAGGTTTTGCACTAAAGGCTAACTGCAGTCTTTTTTTTTTTTTTTTTTCCATAGCATCTCAAAAATCATGTGCATAGAGTAACTTATCCACTCTGCACTGGTACATGCATTGCAGGGACAGTGAAGGTCAGACCCATCACACTTTGTGACGACAGAGAGTTGACTTCTTCTCTGTTGGTTGTACCACTGTGATGCATTCACAGCATTTCTGTTCTGGCTGCAGTTTTGCAACTGAAACAATATGGTCACCAGGTGTTCAAAATCTGTCCCTCTCGTGTTCTTTAAGGTCTTTTTCTCCACCAAGAAGCACATTTCTAGATTTCCCGCTGCTTGACTCTGTCCACAGGAAGGGCAAAAACTGTGCTCCTGATTTTACTTTTTTTTAAAGGTAAATGAAGATAAACAAATCGATAAACAGTGGCAGCTGGTGAGCTGCCTTCACCCAGAAGATGCAGTTATGTCTGCATGTTATTAAAAACCAAACAAAAGAAAACATAAACAGCATCAGTGGAGAAATCCAACACAAACAAACAAACGAATAAAGCCAAATCTTTGGTTTGCATATTTTCCATGGGGGAAGCTACCGCTCAGAGTGATAGCACTTTAAATTGGGTTCGTCATGGATGAAGAGGAATTTAAAATGGGATCAATTTGTTGTCTTCCTCTGAAAGACAGTCTCTGTTCCTACAACAGCTTGTCTGATGGAGAAAAATAAACTTAGCATGAGAAGTCTCCCTATTAATAAGATACTGAGGAAGAGATTTGCTTGGGAATTTGGGTTCAGGTGCACGTTTTTGCATCTTTCTATTTTATTATGGGGCATGGACCATCTTTTTTTGCATTAGACCTGTGCAGGACCTAGTATAACAGAGGGCCAAGAAATGGCAAAATATCTGCAAAATACAGAAAAACAGTGAGATTGCTTAATTTTGACACTTCTTTTCAAGATGACGGTAGTCTGACTCACATCAGCTGTCTTTGACCATCAGCATTTTATCTGTGGTGGATTCCCCTAACAAGGGTCAGAGCAGAGAACAGCATCAGACTGCATTGCAGCAGACTTATACGTCACTTCATTTTTCTGTTTGAGAGAAACAGCACTGCAATAGCCATCATTAATAATTAGTGTGATTAATCTAATTGTTGTCATATTTCTTTCAGACAGCTCCCAAAACGTTTGAAAAGGCTGTCATCAAAAACGTGTTCTGGTTTCCGCTGGTGTGAATCACGAGATGACTGCTCTGTCATTTCTAGTTCTGCATCCATGCGATGAGAACAGCCCTAAATGTTGGGAACTACAGCAATAACTTTGCTGTTCAGCCTGTTTTTAGCTTTGTTTCTCACTAAAACAAGGATTAATTTCCTTTTTAAAGCGCCAAGGTCAAAGGACACTTTTTATTTGCCAGTACATTTATGGGAGAAGTTAGAAAGAAATTTATCCAGTGTTGTAGGAGTTTTAAAGGACTTACAAGTCCTTTATTACACACTACCAAAAAAAAAAAATGGAATTACTCTAATTTTAGGCCAGCCTATCTATGAACACAACTTTTCTAATGGGGATTTGAACAGGGCAGATTTTTCTGGCTCATCTCCACGCGAGGGTTCCTGAATATTGGAGAGGCTGGCTGGTCATGTAGTGACTATGGTAGCCAGAGATTTGCATTTAGATCCTTTTCCTACCAATGCTGTCTGTGGGACTTGGCTGTATTTTGTGTTGGTTCCCTTGGGATGGATTTTTTTCTCTGAGGATGAATGTATTACAGATGGGCTGTGGCATGACAGAAGGCTTAAAAATACAGACAATCTATCTGTTGGAGATAAATTCAGTTTCTATTTGAAATGTTTGTAAAATGTAAGGGTTCTCTCAGGGGAAAAGAAATAATTTCACTCCAAAAAACTATAATCACCACCCCTAGACCACCCAGTTTCCCATTGCAGAGATTGTGCTGGTCAGCTAACGAAGGCCAAGACCCAGCTGGGACCTCTCACCCCCCTTTTCCCCAGCATTCCCTTGTCATTTAGGAGGGTCACTTAAATCTGACATGACTTCTTAGTGAATTATCTCATCATTACCAATAATCCTATTTGCTAGATGGAGCTGCCTCAGGAATAGCCCCCTGTGGACTATTTCTCCATCTCTGTCTCTTCCATGTATCTTCTCCTAATGACAAGCACTCCATTTGTAGCTCGCTTTCGCATCAGCCTGATGGATGCCACGTGCAAATTGATTGCCAGCTGGGCTCACGTCATCCTCTTCCCCACCAAATGAGAGGGTCACACCATTTTCCAGATGACATGCAGGGTTGCTTTTCTTCCCTCTGATGCTAGACATTTAGGCCACACTTAAACATAGGACAAGGGGTAATGGTTTTAAACTAAAAGAGGAGAGGTATAGACTAGATATAAGGAAGAAATATTTTATGTTTAGGGTGGTGAAACACTGGAACAGTTTGCCCAGGGAGGTGGTAGATGCCCCGTCCCTGGAAACATTCAAGGTCAGGTTGGATGGGGCTCTGGGCAACCTGATCTAGTGGAAGATGTCCCTGCTCACTGCAGGGGGTTGGACTAGGTGACCTCGATGGTCCCTTCCGACTCAAACTATTCCATGATTCTATGACTGACAGGTCATGGGTCTGGACTTGTGTGCTACATCCTGAGGGGCCAGTACCTCTATTTGGCTAATTCTGCACCTCTGCAGCAAGTTACCAAAACCTGACTTACAATCACAGGCTACATCTTTATTAGCAGATGCAAAGTCCGGACAGTGTTCTCCTATACTCCAGCTACTGGTATGACATGGCTTTCACTGACACAGTTGAGTTTTTTTATTCCTAAATAACCGGGAAATGTTCCATCAAAGCAACTTACTGAGAATGGTCCTCAACTGTAGGATCCCTTCAATACCCACCTATTTGATGTCTAGGAGTGGGCTACTTGGCATGAGCCACAAATCAGGGAGCACACCAACAGTTAAACTGTGGGGACAACCAAGGGGTAGGGCTGTGGTCCATTCCAAAATAAATAGAGCCAGACGCATTGCCATAGCTGCTGAAAAGCTCATGAATGGCATGATGGGAGTTAAACTTACAGTAAGGCATCTGAGACTAGCAACCGGAGACACGTCCAGCCAAGGAAGAGCTCACTGCCGGGCATGTTCTTACCAACGTGAGAATGTGTCCATATCACAGTCACTGCTCTGGCTACAGGCTGGCAGGGACATGCACGTTCTTGCTTTAAATTAACTAGTTACTCCAGTCACAGCAGCATGGAATCAGCTCTCCGTTTTGCAATCCATGCCACGTGTCATCTTGTTGAAGATAGATTGCTACTTCATAGCTTAAAGAACACCGAAAAATCCCGTTTGAGGCTCACAGGGTGAAAAATACCTGCATTCTTGCATTGGGATCCATGGCAGCACTGAAGGGGGTGGAGGCACGTACACATCGTGTCTACAAGTGTGCAGCATCTCTATTTAACTCTTTTGAGGGTCCCTGAGAGACACAAAATCCCCCTACAATAACGGAACTTATTAAATATTTAATTGGACACTAATAATTAAAATATACCTTCTTTCAGCCCAAACCTACCGAGCTCACGTTAGCTGCCATCTTAATTATTAGTCCACACTGATCACTTCATTTCCACCGTCCTTGCTTTGTGAAAGGCAGCGGTGAGGGTGTGAAACATGGCAACGTGGTACAATTCATGGGAAAAGATGCCTTTGCAGCTCATGGGAACAGGCATCCATCGCTACTTGGGTTTTCTTTCCAACTTTGTTCTCTGTACCTTGTATCTGGAGAATAACTGATGTGAAAGATCAGGAAGCCCTTTGCTGGACCACAACAGAAGAGCAGCCAAGTCTTCTGCTGGTGTAACCTTTACCTAACAGACTAATAGCTTAGGAGCCTGCATAGAGCTTTGGTTGTTGTTGCTCCTGGTTTTTGTCTGTTTGCTTGGTTTTGTTTTTGTTTAGCAGCAACAGAAGAGCTTCCTATGTGGCATTTTTAGACCAACATTTCTAATGATCCCATTCTCAGACTTGAGATATTAGATCAGTGAGCTGAAGAAACCAAATCCTATTTCTAAGGTGGAAGACAAACAAGGAGATTTTCGCCCAGGTCTTGCTATAAACATCTGTTGGAGGACTGAAACATTCAGAAAGAAGGAACACAAAGACTCAAGATGTGAAAACTCAGTGCCTGGAGGTTCTTGTAAAATCAGTGAGAGCTGGAGTAGCCCTGTATCTGTTTGTCTGAGAGAGCTGGAGTGGTGAACTATTTAATATTATTATTAACTATTGTTATTATACCACTTGAACTTAATGTAATTTTTAGCTAGAGGAAAACTACGCAAATATGCTGGTCCATTAGTCCACTATCTCAACGATGAACACAGATATCAATAACAGGAGAATTCATTGCTCTTTAATCTCACCAAGCCTGAGGGATTTACTTTCCCCCCTTTCTACCAGCGCTATCTTAGTGCAAAGGTTACAAGAGCTTTTAAACCGTCAGAATTATTGCCTGGAAAGACACAGACAAGTTTACAGCCTAGGAAAAAGAGGTGCCATGTGCTCAACTTCTCAAAGGCTCTGCCCAGCCTGCTGTCTCTCTAGAAGCTGATTTTTATGGATTTTCCTGGAACTCCACAGATAGTTCGATCTGTCCCTGTTTTACCATAACCCTGCTGCAATGCTTGGGGTTTGGCTAAGCAGAGACTTAACTCGTTTCTCCCAGGAGATCCTCTGACCCTTCTTACAAGTCCCTTAGTAAACCCTCATCCAAGTCTTCTTGTTGCATGATGTGCTGCTGTTTTTTGTCAACTCTTCAAAGCCAGGAGCTGTGCAAAGTGCCCTGTAACACTGGCATGCTGATAGCAGATTGGGAGCTGACACTGCAGACATTATTTTTTTTCATTTAATCTGTCCTTGAAAGGTTGCAGCCTCTATCCCCAAATCACCAGGGAACGAGCATGGATATTGTCCTGAATCACATCTGTGCTCTTGGATGGCCGTTAGAGAGGAACAGGGAACTGTCACCGAACTGGGCTGTTGAGGCTGTTTTCCCTATTTTTTTTTTCCTTAACAAGGACACCAGTGATCATCACTGAAGATTCCTGTCCTCTTCCAGACCCAGTTACTTTCTAACCCTTTGTGCAAACAGAGATACCTGCTTTGCATCTGCTATGTTGTTGTTCTGATGAGCTTTCAAGAAGAGTTGCTGCATCAGGTCATGTCAAATTACCTCAGTCCTGCCTAGCAAGGACTAAAGGATGGTTTTGACAGGAGTCTTCAGAAGGGACTGGATAGATCAACCAACACAGCTGTAAATCTTTCTATTAGTCATAAGGCAAGACATCCACCTGTTGGAGCGAGTTCAGAGGAGGCCAGATCAGAGGGCTGGAGCACCTCCCATCCAAGGACAGGCTGAGAGAGTTGGGGGTGTGCAGCCTGGAGAAGAGAAGGCTCCGGGGAGACCTTCCAGCACCTTCCAGTGCTGAAAGGGGGCTACAGGAGAGATGGGGAGGGGGTATAGGAATAGGATGAGGGGTAATGGTTTGTTGTGGTTTTGTGTGGTGGGTTTGTTTGTAAGCAGGGAGGGGCCACAGTAGTGGCTCCTGTAAGTAACCGTAAAAGTTTTCCCCTGAGTCCAGGTCTGCTGGCAGTGAGGAAGGGGCTGCAGTGGTGGTCCCTGTAAGTGGCTGCTAAGGGTTCACCCCCACCCTCAGCTCCAAGGTTTTAGTAGCCGGGGGGTAGGGGAAGGAGTACCATGTGAGAAACTGCTGGAAGTTTCCCAGCTTTAGGCTGAACCCACCCCAGGCCAGGACTGAGACAATCGGCACCTCTGCAAATAACATATTGAAGAGGGGGCACGGGAGACGGGAGTTGGCACGGCCCCAGGCAGACCCTGGCTTGGGCGGGCTGGTCCGGCCGTCCAGCTGCCTGCTCGGCTTCTGCAAAACAACCTGCCGTAGCCCAAGCCTCCGCCACGGCTTGCCCAAGAGCCTGTTTTCTCAGGACCCTATGAAAGACCTATGGCGGAGAGAGAAGCAAGATCTGAGAGAGATTACCTATGCAGACATGCTGGTCAGAGAAGAGAAGCAAGAGGAAGGAGGCACCCTGGCATTTCCCCTGCAGCGTGGAGAAGACTCATGGTGACGCACGGTTTGTCCCTTGGTGCAGCCCATGAGAAGATGTAGCCATGGAGGACTCCACGTTGGATTTTTGGAGAAACCCACGCTGGAGCTGAGCAGTCATCAGGGGACTGTGCCCCTGTGCGGAAAGGACTCACGCCAGAGCAGTTTGAGAAGGACTCTCCCATGAGAAGGGACCCCATGCTTGGGCCAGGAAAGACTGTGAGGAGCCCTCCCAGAGGAGGAAGAAGCAGCAGACTGACTGCACCCCCCATTCCCTGCCCCCCTTCGCCACAGGGGGGGAGAAGGTACAAAAAAAAAGCCTTCGGGCTTTGGGAAGGAGGGGTGGGGGAGAAGTGCTTTTAAGATGTAGTTTCTCTCTCTCATCATCTTGCTTCTTGTTGCAAATAGTTAATAAATTCAATTGTGGGGTTTTTTTTGTTTTTCCCAAGTCGTGTTAGTTTCTTGCCCATGACCCTAAGTGGTCAGTGAAACCCACCCTGTCCCTGCCTTAGCCCACCAAGTGTTTAACATAAGAGTGTCCAGTGGCATTTCTAAACTGCAACATGGTTTTAAGCTGAAAGAGGGGAGACTGAGATGAGATATTAGGAAGAAATGTTTTCCTGTGCAGGGGGTGAGGCAGTGGCCCAGGTTGCCCAGAGAAGCTGTGGATGCCCCATCCCTGGAGGGGTTCAAGGCCAGGCTGGATGAGGCTTTGAGCAACCTGGGCTGGTGGGAGGTGTCCCTGTCCATGGCAGGGGGTTGGAACTCAACGATCTTTAAGGTCCCTTCCAACCCAAACCATTCTATGATGACGATTCTATGACAAACCTTTCTGAACTGATGGAAACAAACCAAATGACACTGTTGACAGAGTGGGACAGCTATTGTCATGATTCTTCCTGCTAGATCTTCCAGCTTGTAGGGACAGCCCCTTTCTACTATGCAAGCATCCACACAGCTGCCACATTGCTCCATCGCATGCACCCTTCATGCTTTCTTGGTGGGTGAAGCTTTGTCCTGTTCTTGTCCTGCTTTTCCTGCATTTTTACCTTAGTTCTTAGTTAAAAGACAGCTCAAGCTAGCCATCTGCCATGCTCTGTGTGTGCATCCTGCTTTGGGTTTTTAATGCACACAGGGTCAGCTTTGCAGAGAGAGGCTTTGGGACCCACCTAAGTTAATTTGAGAAGGGAAAATCTACTTTGCAATTTCTTCCCCTTCTTCCCTTCATTTCCCTCTTCATTTGCCCTTGACTCACTCAGCTCCTCCATCACCAGTTTGTTGTCTGGCCAGGGCATGCTGCCAGGAATCCCTTGCCAGCCTTGAATAATAAATACCAGCTAAGTGATGGACTAATGCCAGGGTGAACTGCTCAGAAATATTCCCTTTAGGTCTCAGATCAATAACACTTAGCTCTTGTTCTGTGATTGAAGACAGGCAAAAAAACCCTCATCATCTCCCCAGGAGCATGGGAGGAGCCTGTAAAGAAACCCATTTACCCCCCGTCCCGTCCCCAGGCATTCTCATGTGCTTTAAAGATCAGACCTCAGGTGTGTGATTTCTGCTTAGAAATACTTAGCTAGGACATGATATACTGGCCAGAGGATGGCTGATACTGGGGCCTGGATTGTGGAGGGAAAGATGCCAGTGGAAAAATACTGATGCATTGAAGTAGGGGACTTACCTCCATCAACATGACCAGGGCATCAGACTGACAGTGGGGTAGGTGATGAGCACTTTGGATGCATCCAAAACTTCCAGCCCAGGTCCTCAGTGTGCTGGGACATGGTCAAAAGGTGTCAGGACAAGACAGGAGAGCATCGCTTTGATTCAGCAGCATTAGCCAAGAAGTGGATTTCTCTGAGTTATCAAAGAGGTATAACCCCCACCACAGTTAGCAACATCCAGCATCTGACACTCTCTTGACCATGTGAATTAGGGAATGAACTGGGTCTCTGACAGTGACAGACTTGGTGTGGATTTATAATAATATAGCAAAGTTCCAAAATGGGGCTTTAACATCTTGGCTGCATGGTTTTCTTCTCCTCTTTCACAGAGGCAGCATCTCCTTCCACCCTTGGGTCCCTCTGATACTGCACCTGCTCTGCAGTCTGTGGTGAAGCCAGCATCATGTCCCTCCTTGACACTGACTTAGAGTCTAACATGCCAAGCAGATCACTGAGATCTGCTGATTTTTTAAATGACTCAAGTGCTGGAGAATAATACATTGCTCTTTCTGACAGGTTAATTGGAAAAGCCTGTGTTCCTGAGTCAGTGTGAGAAGCTCTGGGGTGAGGGATGGATGCTCAGGAGGAGGGTAGCAGTCCAGACCAAAAGCAGAGTTTTAAATTTCGGCACTTCTAATTCTTCTTTCCAGAGGGATGGTGAAATTCTATTCCCCTTCCACAGTCTTGGGGAGAGCTGTTACCCACAAAGAAGAGAAATCCTCCTACTCTGCCACTTAGCTGTTGGTTCAAGGTTTACATCATTCTTGGGATTGGCTGAAATGGCATTGAGGTCCACATTTGTGGAGTTCAACAGGAAACTGAGGAATTATATCTCTGAGGAATTCTAACATTTTTTGTACAGGAGCTGGAAGCATAGGGGAGATACCCACACACGGAGGCTCTGCAGACACCAGAGTGTTGAGAACATGGCTATCAGTCACAAATGAGCAAGCTAAGGTGTTTTAAGAGGTGAAGTTACAAGCACCCTCTTCAGCTATTCTAACTCACTTGCTCCAGTTGACCCAGCCAGGCACCCAACTACTTGTGCTGCAGAAACACTGAAGATTTGGAGTCAGAAAGCAGGACCTCATGATTCTAGATGCTCTGTCAATATGAACAGGATAATCCCTGGCTCAGGTAGATCATCATCCACATGCAGCATCTGACAGAAGAACAGATCCTTTCTATGGAGCTGTTTTCAATTGTCCATACAATTATTTTGCCATTTATTTTATTTTGTTTTAAAGCTATCTATTGGACCAGAACATCCTGCTGTATTCTATTACAAACCTCATGCCCTGGCACCCTCTGACGAATGACCAGGATGTATTTGCACCAGTACCAACTCCTGGCTGAAGGCAGAGCTGTACCCTTGTACTTCCAAGAGTCAAGAACCAATGGAGATGTCTGTTGTGTTCCCCATGTGGTTGAAATGGATCTCAGGCACCAGTGGTGAAGGAGTAATGTCCGTTCATTTCCTTTGGTTCACTTAATGTTATTGTCCTCATCTAACCCTTCTCATTTCAGGGCTCTTCAAAAACCTTCAGACTACTATAAGGCACCAACATGAAGAAGAACTTCAAGTGAAGGCTTTGGCTAACAGGTAGACCAGCAGTGCTTTTGTGCAGCAGCGACACAGAGTTGGGGACAGAATTTCTGGCAGTGAGACTGCCCAGTGTCTCCCCATGGCCATCTCCATGGATAGTTGAGGGAAAGGGTTTCCCAATGGGATATTTGGTCGGGACCAGGTGTCAATCAGGGAGCAACAAGCTCATATACACAGCACACACCTGGAGTGTGAAGGAAAAAAGGCCAATAGTGAAATGAGGTGGGCCAAGGTGTCATCCCAGCATGCTCATGTCATTCTTCACAGCCCATCTCCACTTTAATGTGACAGATATTTTCACAATGCCAAGTGTCTAGTCCTAGAAGATATTGCTAGAGGTGTAAAAAAAGTTGAGGTGTCCCCTGGTCATGCCCAGACCCTAACAACATCAGAAAGGAAATTTTGCTCTTCTGGGGTTATGGTGGAAAAACATAAAATATTGAGGAATGTCAAAAGCACGTTCTCATCTTTGGCTGCTATTGCCAAGAAAGCAGCGGTCATGTGGCCAGTAAAGAAGAGGCTTTCTCATCCACCTGTGGATGAACTTTTTTGGCCATACTAGAGGTGAGCAAGTGTAACTCCCTGCATTTATCCTTGTCTACAGCTCTGCCTGGGGAAGATGCCTTGTATTAAAAAAAAACAAAAAAACAAACCCTAGATGAATTCCTCCTTGGTGTGGCATCCTCACAGCCTGCAGATTAGGAATATCACAGAGAAAGGAATTGTCTGCAGAGAAAAGTGGCAATAAAACTGGCAATAGACCTGGCAATAGACCTTCTTGGCAACCTGGGTATCAGGATGTACTTGAACTGGCTCCACTCTCCAAACGCCTTTACCTGGAATGGCAGCAAACACAGTGCTGTCCCTGAAAAGTCTCTCCTACTGCAATATTTCCTCTCGCAGCTGGGGTGGCCATAGGAGGTGAGGGCGGAGACAAGGACAGCCTCTTCTTGTTTGCAGGGATTTTTTTCACCTTCTGCTCAGGCTGAGGTGACTCTCCTGCACACATCAGCTGTCCCAGTGATTTGCATCTGTATGTCTTGCTTGGAAGATGTCACCTGAGGACCAGCTCCTCACCAGGCACAGGGGAGCTGGGAGACAGAGGAGAAAAATGTGAGCTTTTATTTATTTAACATGTAGAAGCAAGGACAGGGATTATAAGGATTTAAGATGCAACAAAAGGTGAATGCTAAATTGACACATTGATTGACTTAGAACAGAAGTTGTCCAAAGAGGATTAGCGATGCAAGGGCACCGGTACCACAAGGAAGGAAACTAGATGACAACACATAGATCCAGTGTCTTGCAAAGGAGTTTCAGCCCTGCAGAGAAATGGGACATTTCTAACAGCTAATAGAGTGACCCAGCATCAGCGTGGGGACAGGATGGATCACACGCATGCACCTGGGGTTTGCATGGGGGAATCCACATGGGAAAGAAGTAACAAGGGAGCAAGGGGGAGAAAGAGGCATGGTGTATGTGTAAGACACAAGAAAAATGTAAAAGGTCTGAATCTCTGTCCACATGATATAAATCAAGAAGCCAAAGAAACCAGGGGAGCTCTGAAGGGGGGGCAGAGAAGATGCAGATGGAGGCCAGTTTGGATGAGGCTTTGGGCAACCTGGGCTAGTGGGAGGTGTCCCTGCCCATGGCAGGGGGTTGTAACACAATGCTCTTGAAGGTCCCTTCCAACCCAAACCATTCTGTGATTCTACGATTCAGTGATGGAGAGGCCATTTGCAGAGCCCTGTGCCATGGGTTTCCTCTCCTCTTTTCTCCTGGATTTCAATCCCTCTTGGCAAGGCTGTCTGCTTTGATAAATTTTATAGACCAGACTGAGCAGTGTGGAAGCCAGAATCTCTCTCCCATGGTGGGTGTCCCCTCTGCTGACCATAGGGTCCAAGGAAGAGGTATTATATCTGGCTTCTTCCAGAAGCCCTTCTGGTTTTTCCCTTTCCCTGGGACCCTGTGATCATAAAGGTCATGGTTTGTGGGTCAAAGAAACACATCAATGGGAAGGATGTCATGCACTGTGTATCTGGAGAGGTAGCTTTGTCTAACTCTTCACCAGCTGCCTGAGAACCTTGATCCCTGGAAATGCAGTGGAGACCCCTGCAGAGCATTCTACACTTCAACCTGGGACCTGTTGTACAAGAAAAACAAAAAAGAAGGATCAGCATTATCATCCAGTGTGCAGTAGAGAAGACTCTCCTTAGTTATTGATCTGAACTATTTTGTCATGGGCAGTTTGTTGGGCCTAAACTGTCTTTCTGTTCGAGTAAATATGCAAACACCTCCCCATACATGAGTGCTTAATGAGTTATTGCTATCTGACACGGTGTTTTTGAACTGTCTATTGAGTTACTCAGGGTGCCTGCCTGTTGCTGTCTTCTCACAACAAGGCACCCACTGGATAAAACATTTAAATCTGTCTGCTTCCATCTCCTACATCCTGCCTCCCTCCTTTGACAACACATTAACAATACACAACAACATCCAAAGTTAATCCCACCCTGCCACTCCTCTGCTTTTCCAAGTTGCAGAAGCTGAGCTGGACTTGTTTCCCTTGAGCAGCTTGGTTTTATTGTTTTTCTTTTGTTTTTCTTTTTTTTTCTTTTTTTTTTTTTCCTCCTGGTGTGGCTCATCAGGAGAAAAAAAAGCAGCCTCCAGTTACAGAGTGATTTGAAGGTTAACACAACGACCTTCATCGGGCTCCTAAGAGGGATAATGATCTCTTGCTCTAATCAACAATGCAGACTCCTTTTGATACCGAAATAGCAACTGTTAAGTAAAGCTGCTTTTTCTGCTCTCTTTTTTTTTTTTTTCTTTGCCTTTTTCCTAAATATATGAACAGAAGCTCAGCAAGCAAATTGGGAAATAATATGATCTTGAAATGGATGTGAGATAATCTTCAATTAGACTGTTGATCATGCTCCAATTCAATTAGTTAGGAGCTGATGCTAAGTTTGTTACGGAGTCCTGGGGAGGAAAGGTGCTGACCCTGTTAAGATGATCACTTGTTGGAGTGCTTCCTAAGTGGTGCTGGATATGGATACGCACACAGTGCAGGACAGAGATAATGGCAAAGCTTTCCTTTCTGGCCATGCTGTCACTGGAGCCGCTGGAAGGATACCCCGTGCAGGAGCTGGCCAGCGCTGTGATCTGAAGATATTGATGCTTAATTGCCATTTTGTCTGTGCATATCACAGATGATCTGCAATGTCAACTGCCAATGGAAAACCCAGATAGACTGCCTATAAATTATATATTTACTGACAATATGCACCTATATGATATGATGTATTTGGTTGTACTTTTGTATTGGTAGTTGATATGCAATAGATAACACATGCATACACAAATATACGGGATGATGCTGTAGTGCTATGTTATATCTTTTTATATAATTATTCTTTTTCTTTGCATAGTCTGCATGGAACAGACTATGCAAAGAA
>NW_010126363.1:0-220 GCF_000699245.1 Pterocles gutturalis
AATTTGGGAGAAATTTGGGGGAAATTGGGGAAATGTGGGAAAATTGGGAAAATTTGGGAGAAATTTGGGGGAAATTGGGAAAATTTGGGAGAAATTTGGGGGAAATTGGGAAAATTTGGGAGAAATTGGGAAAATTTGGGAGAAATTTGGGGAAATTGGTAAAATTTGGGAGAAATTTGGGGGAAATTGGGGAAATGTGGGAAAATTGGGAAGACTTGGG
>NW_010126363.1:377-1772 GCF_000699245.1 Pterocles gutturalis
AAACTTTGGAGAAAACTGGGGAAATTTTGGGGGAAATTTGGGGGAAATTTGGAAAATTTGGAAAAAATTTAGAAGAAATTTGGGGAAATTTGGAAAATTTGACGAAAATGGGGAAATTTGGGGGGGACTTTAGAGGAAATTGTGGAAATTTTGGGAATTGGATGAAATTGGGGAAATCTGGGATAAATTTGTGGGAAATTGGGAAAATTTTGCAAATTGGAGGAAATTGGGGAAATTTTGGGAAATTTGGAGGAAATTGGGAAAATTTGGGAGAAATTTGGGGGAAATTGGGAAAATTTGGGAGAAATTGGGAAAATTTGGGAGAAATTGGGAAAATTTGGGAGAAATTTGGGGAAATTGGTAAAATTTGGGAGAAATTTGGATTGGGGAGATTTTGGGGAAAATTGGAGGAAATTAGGAAAATTTGGGGAAAATTTAGAGGAAATTTGGGGAAATTCGGAAAATTGGAGGAAATTGGGGAAATTTGGGGGGAACTTTGGAGAAAATTGGGGAAATTTTGGGAATTGGATAAAACGGAAAATTTGGGAGAAATTTGTGGGAAATTGGGAAAATTTGGAAAATTGGAGGAAACTGGAGAAACTTTGGGGAAAATTTGGAGGAAATTGGGAAAATCTGGAAAAATTCAAAGAAAATTGGGAAAATTTTGGGAACTGGAGAAAATTGGGGAAATTGTGAAAGTTTGGAGAAAATTAAGAAAATTTTGCGAATCAGAGGAAATTGCAGAAATTAAGGGGGAAATTTTGAGGAAATTTGGAAAATTTGGGGAAAATTTGAGGGAAATTTAGAGGAAACTGGAAAATTTGAAAAATTGGAGGAAATTGGGGAAATTTGGGAGAAATTTTGAGGAAATTTGGGGATAATTTGGGTAAATTTGGGGAGAAATTTGGAGAAAAGTTGAAAATTTTGGGAATTGGAGGAAATGGGCAGTTTTGGGGGGAAATTTGGAGGAAATTGAGGAGATTTTGGGGGAAATTTGGAGGAAATCAGGAAAATTTGGAGAAATTTGGAGGAAATTGGGAAAATTTTGGGAATTGGAGTAAACTAGGGAAATTTGGAGAAAATTGTGAGAATCTGGGGAGATTTTAGGAGAAATTTGGAGAAAATTGGGAAAATTTTGGGCATTGGAGGAAATCGGAGAAATTTTACGGGAAATTTGGGGAGGAATTTGGAGGAAATTGAGGATATTTGGAAAAATTAAGGAATTTGGGAGAAATTGGGGGAATTTGGTGAGAAATTTGGGGAACAATGGGGAAATTTTGCAACAAATTTGGAAAAAATGGCAAGAAAATGAAGAAATTTGGGAGAAACTGGGGGAAGTTTGGGAAAACTTGGGGGGAATTTGGGGAAAAAATGAAGAAATTTGGTAGAAAATTG
>NW_010126364.1:0-2464 GCF_000699245.1 Pterocles gutturalis
AAAGGGCCAGGCTGGTTTTCAGCCGGTTTAGTGGTCCAAGGAGTCTCCTTTATCTCGTGGCTTTGCAGGTGTTGCATTCTCTCATCTCGTTTTGATTAGCAGTTCCTTCCCTTATCATCACAGTTTTAATCCTCTCATCCTGTCTTTGCAAGCACGGCAAACTTAATCATACATTGTCTGAACAGCTATTCCTAATCAGTCACTCTTTAACTCCAAACCCCCTGTCTCAGTCCCCCCTTTTTTAGAAAATTAGTAAATTCTTTTACTTAATATAAAAATTCTTCTTCCCAATTTCTATGATATGTGTCTCTTAATGCCTTACCATGTACGTTTGACAAGGAAGTTAATGTTGCCATTTGTCGCAACACTTTCCAATCCATACAAGTATTACAAAAGACAATAATAAACTTATACTAACTAATATTAATAAAACAATAATGGGGTGACACAATGTATTCCAAATCCCAGTTGCAGTCGGCAACCATCCCAAGAGTGCATCCCACCACTTGCATCTTGTTTTATTCTCTTTCCATACCATTAGGCAATTCTGTTTAGTTACACATTTCTACGTCCTGTTATTCTCTTTCCATACCATATTTGGTAATGAGAGCAGCTCTTCTCCATTTCTTTTAACATGAATCATAACCTAATATACCACAGGCTGGAAGGCTTGTCCTGTGAGGAGTGGCCAAGGACTCTGGGTTTGTCTAATTTGGCAAGAAGGAGGCTAAGGGGCAACTTCATTGCTCTCTACAGGAGGGGAAGCGGAGAGGGAGGTGCTGATCTCTTCTTCCTGGTACCCAGTGATAGGACGCACGGTAATCATTCAAAGCTGCATCAGGGGAGGTTCAGACCTGACATTAGGAAATGTTTCTTTACTGAGAGGGTGGTCAAACACTGGAATAGGCTTCTTAGAGAGGTGGCTGATGCCTCATGCCTGTCAGCACAAAGGTCACCTTTTGTGTCCAAGGTCCTGCATCATGAAGGATTTAAATACCTTGGGAAGTGGCCTCATAGCTGTGATATTGACATAGTGGGGAAAAAAAGGCTAAATGTGCCATAGCACTGCAGATCAGACCCAAACAAGAGTTTCTTCCTAAACAGTCATCTGTTGAACAATTTAACATAGAGCACATGAGGCAAGCTTCTTGGTACTTGCTCAATTACCTATAAAAGCACCTTCAATTCCTGCATATCCATCTCTGTTCATGGTCATTTCTTTTGGGAGACAGTGAAAGAGATCTTTTTTTGTTCCAGCAGGCCAATAGCAGAAAACCCAAAGCACAATAAACACTATATACAATACAAAGACAGTGCAAACAAATATTTAAATACTCCCTGGGTGTTGTGGTTTTGTGTGGTGAGTTTGTCTGGTAGCAAGGAAGGGACACAGTAATGGCTCCTGTAAGTAGCTACTAAAGGTTTCCCTGGACTCCACCTCTGCTGGCAGCAAGGGAGGGGCTACGGTGGTGGCTCCTGTAAGTGAATACTAAAGGTTCACTCCCACCCCCTGGCTCCAGGGTGGGGGGGGAACGTGAGTGGGGGAAGGAGTACCACTGATCTATCCCCTGTGAGAAACGACTGGAAGTTTCCCCAGCTTCAGGCTGGACCCACCCCAGGCCAGGGCTGAGCCAATTGGTGCCTCTGCAAATCACATATTGAAGAGGGGGCACAGAAGAATGGGGTTATCACAACACTGGGTGATCAGAAGAATCCTCGGCATTTATTTGGACACTGAGAAAGTGCCCGTCTCTCCCTCACTGCCTGTGAAATACATGCCAGCCACGCTGGTCACCTGGTTCCCAGGGAATTCAAACAGCACCGTCTCCTTGCCATGTTGACTAGCCCAGTGCAAGGCTTGGCCTCCAGTGAGCAGCCCTCCACCTCCCTTTACAAAGCCAACCAGGTCTTTTGCCTGCCTGCTGTCACAGGCATCCATACAGCACACCCTCAGGGAGGGGCCAAGCTCTGCCCCAGCCTGTACTTTGGTGCTGGCCCTGAGCAGCAGCTGGGAGAGGGAATCCAAAGGAGGATGGACCCCAACCAGTGCCTCGAGGAAAGGCTTGAGCCACTCCACAGCATTTCTGAGGAACCGGGAAAACTTGAAATCTTTCAAGATTCCCTCGTGGGAAACAACCATCATCAGGCCCTTCCCATAACAAGATGCTGCAATTAGCACTTGGACATTGGTGCTTACCAGAACTGGGAAGGCTTCATCTCCAATGAGCAACAGCTTACATGGATGATAGCTTGTGAACTCAAATGAGTTAACGTCTTTCATCAGAGAGGCATAGGCTGCTGTGGAATCCATCAGATACACCTCTTGTTAAAGCGTACTAAAAGAGAAAGAAAGAGAACCACTTTTTAGATTAGAAGCTATGTTTGAAATGCTTAACAGATGAAAACTACCGTGATACTGTAGTTACCGTGATACCGTCCCACGGTATTCTCCTAGAAAAGCTAG
>NW_010126365.1:0-21396 GCF_000699245.1 Pterocles gutturalis
AGGGGCGGTGTGTGCCCGGGCTGCTGCGGGGGGCGCGCTCAGCCGGGGGCACTTTTCATTTACTTTTTCCTTTTTCTCCTTTCCTTTTCTTTTTTCTTCTCCCTTTTTATTTTTCCCATTTTTTCCCTTTCTTTTGACTTATTTCTCTCTCCGTTTTGTTTTCCTTTTTCTTCTTCTCTTTTCCCTTTTTATTTTTTTTCCCTTTTCCTCTTATTTCTTCCTTTTTTTCTTTTTCCTTTCTTTTCTTTTTCCATAAGGGAAAAAAGCTCAGAGCCCACTTCTGCGCTCATTACTGCTAGATCCCCGGAGACACCAGCTGCACCGGTGAGGCTGCAGTGGGACCCCTGCTCCAGGGCTGGGACCCCCCAACCTGCATCTGTATGGTTGGTTTTGCTTCTGTCTCCATGTAACTTGACTGTGTAACAAATCAGTTCTGGTACTGCACTGACGAGCTCTCTTAATCATACCAAATTCTCGAATTAAATGAGATGTTGTGAAAAAGCCAGCGTCTTTGGCTGAGTAGTAGCATTGTGCTTTCTGGGGAGGAGTGGGGCTGAGATGAATACACCAAAGGTGTAAAGTTTTAGAACGTTAAATGTACACAGGGACACTCCTGTGCAATTGTGGTGTTATCTTCATCCTTGCTGCTGGGGACTGGAGCTATGCTTCTCAATGGGAACATAAACATGAAGTTGTAATGAGCTTGAACTTCACACCAGCTCATCGAAGATGCTAACTTCCCATACAGATGCAGTATTTCAGTGCCATAAACAACAATTACCTGGCTCCCAAGGGGTGCCAGTTAGTATATTGTGAGGCAGAGCACATCTATGTGTTACTGAAGCAATTTGGGTGTGTAATAGGCAACTGCAATTACTACTACTTCTGCAGCTTCGGTCATGCTTTAATTCTGTCTGTGCGTAGGGCCATTAAAACAGAGAAAGTCAAATGCAATATTTCTAATGAAACTGGTGGTTGCACACCCAGTGTTTGAAGCAACTGTAATAGGCTTCTGAGAATCATCCAAGCCTTTCTGGCTTGGCTAGTAGAAAGAAACCTCTTTCTACTCCAAATGCTTTTTCATCAGTCACATCCTTAGTTGATGTGTTTCAGCAGATGTTACCAGTTTAAGGCTAGCTGTGAATCTGACCTAGCTCTGTTGATTTACACAGACTGAGAGTTTGGCTATAGAGACGTTGGTTTTGGGGATATGCCTTTGGTGGGAGAGAAGGTGAGGTTAAACCATCTAGGAGTCCCTGTGCAAATGCTCCCCATCAGTTACAGCCTTGGTTCATTACAGCAAAAAGTATAAGAAAATCTGTTGCAGTAGTGGTGATATTGAAAACAATTCCAAGAAAGTTACACACTGCTCTTTTCAAAACTCGATACAACAAAAAAAAAAAAAGGACTTTTTCATACATAAAGGAAGTACTTCCACAACTTACCTGTGTGAAAGGGGTCCTCTTGTTCTGTTGGTGCTTGAGCAGATTATCAGATTTACTAGTGCCATTTCTGTGCCAACAAATGGAGAAAGAAAAAAGCAGTGAGGATTCTAAAGAACACGGTAGTGGTTTATTTATTTTTTTTTCAGCAAGAAGTTCTTTGCTGTTGTCAAGGTGCATAGCTGAAAGACCTGGATGTCATTCAGGGTATTTCTTCTCCTCACCTCCCCTGCAAGATGGTCCTTTCTATTCTTGCCCATCGTACCAGAGAAGTTGGGCATTTGGTTTTGCAGCTTTGATTTAGGAGGTCGTTTGGGGTTTGATTCCTAGGGGATGAAGAGGCAGTCTGTCTGTGGGAGTACTGTGGGCTGTAGCCATGAGGCATCTCTGCAGACGTTGTCTCCATGGTCGTGCCTTGACCCAAGTGCTGGGAGCTTCAGCGTTAGGGCTGGTGGTTGAGGCAGCACAAGTCATACCCTGCACGTAGCTGTTGGTGCAGGGGAAGGATGCTTTGGCAGTGGCTGATAAACTGTTCTTGTGCATAGTGCGGAGTTGATTGCTTGAAATGATCCCTACTCCACGATGAGACCAGCTGTCAGACTGGCAAGACAGGGTGATATTTTCTGATGCGTTGCATGTCTTTCTTTTTGGAGTTCCTCTGTTCAGTTGCAGGGGTCCTGAGAAAGAGCGAGAGATTGGGGTACTACTGGGTGTCGGTTTAAAAATAATTTAGAGGTAGCACAATGTAGTCGCTTAGGGAAGGCAGCCCCAGGAACGGAGGGAGGGGGTAACGTCTGGAGAGTAAGATTAGGCGGGTCCCCAGAGTACTGGAGAGCCATCTGCCAAGCTGTTGTGCTCCAGCTGAGGCTGGACAAATTTATGAACTGCTGCCAAAACTCAAAGGTTGGGGCATTCAGCCACCAGCCAGAGTATCCCTCTGATCAGCTCTGCAGCACAGGTGCCAGGGATCCCCAGGGTGCAGCAGCTGGTAGAGTTGGTTGTTGCCAGGTTTGCAGGCTCAGCAGAAGAGGTGGGAGCAGCATCCCTGGGCTCAGTGACATGCACCACCCTTTCTTCTTGAAGGGACGTTTCCTCGCAGCCTGTTCCTGATGGAAAGCTGGCTTTTGGCGCAGCAGGGATTTCGTGGTCTGGCTCTCCCACCCAGACCCGCTCCATGGTCTGGCGGGGTTCATTGCATCCCGGTGGATTGTAACACTATGTGGGGTTCCTTCCCTTGGGAAGTTTGGCTGAGGTGGGGTATGTGTGACAAAGAGTTTCTCCAGCTTGTCGCCATGTGGAGAAGAGGGGCCACAGATGGACAAATTTAGGTCTTCAGTAATTTATGTCTTAAACATCTGAATCTCTTTATGAAGAGATTCGTGTCCTCCAGCACCCATGGTAACAAAGGCTGTTTCAAGTCCTTTTTTCCTGTTTGCAGTGAGGTGAGGTTGGGGAGGTTAGAAATTGTATGCTTCCGTGGGATGAAGAAGCTATTTGAGACCAGCTCTGAGTGTCTGCCGGATACTTTCGGTCTGGCCATAAGCGTCCTATTCCTATCAGGAATGGCACTGTTTGAAGTATGCTTCTGCAGTATGTTTCCAGGTGTTTTTTTCTGAGCACAGCCCCTCCTTGCTCTGAGATGCCTATTGCTGTTGTGCCAGCTCCTGTTGAAGAGCACAGGCTCCTGGGATGCTAATACATCCAAGCATTTATTCTCTGCATTATGGAGATGAGCAAGGTGGGTCATGGATGGGGCTTAAAAGCAAGGTGGGGGGAGGGCTAGCCCCCTGGATGCGGGCTAGATTGCTACAGGGTTGAATCAGGAGTCAGAGGAGGTCAGGTATTATCTAGCCCTTGAAGCTTGAATTGCTCCTGAGCTGACTGTACTTCCTGGCTCCTGTAAGCTAACAAACCTGCCGGGACACCAGATCGTGTTGTCCATCAGAGCAGGACCTCTGCATTTCTACCTCCCCTGAGTGCCTTAGCCACCAGCTTCGGCTGTTGGAAGTGTATGGTGTTTGCTGTAGCTTGCTTTGATAGCTGTACAAAAAGATTTTCAGTGCGGGGACTGCTGGGCTAAGGTAAGGAGATCAGGCTTGAGCTGGCTTTTGAGCATGGCTGGCAAGGCAGAGGCACACTGGTCAGTGTCACGCTTGCCGAGTGCTTCACCTCGCAACCGCAGCAATTTTTTTGACACCTGGTGAAAGGAGTGAATAAGAGGGCATCGTCTTGAGTCTGTGATTCAGTAGTTTAGGAGCAGTAAGAAAACAACCCAAATGGCACAGATTACACAGTGCAAGCCTCCCTTTTTGCACAAGCAATGAATGGGACTTCCTTTCTCTTCTTAGTGTGAAATGGCATGGTGGAAGAGGTGGCGTATCTCCAAAGTGTACTCATTATTTTTTTACAACAGTTTTCAAACAGGAAGTGTCATTGGGGTAATAACTGCATCTCCCAGGCTGAACAAATGCCAAGTGTGATGGCAAGGTGCCTTAAGCCTGGGATGTGGCTGCGTTTCAGCATGAAAGGAAGACTTACTAGGAAAGCTTTATTTTCTCAAAAGAAAGCAAATTCTAGTACCATTGAGTTCTGTTTTTCATCAGGTTTCTTGTCTGTGGACTTGCTGTGGCCCAATGAGGAGAAAAGGAGAAGTATTAACTTCTTCATCAGTGGGACACTAGTGCCAGCTGGCCAGTGTTGTGCTGCTTGTGGGGGATGTATCACCTTTGGTGTCTTCTACCTTCCTGCCACGGCTGAAACTGCCTGGAGGCTCCTGACCCCTCACAGGACCACAGCTGCCCAAGGATACTGGTGCTGGCGCTCCTTAACTCACACTTTCTTAGCAAGCAAACAGTCTGCTCTTGCAACAAGGTCTTTACACTCCCCCGGCGCTTGCACAGCAGGATGCTTACGTGAAATTTGTTGGTGTGACTTCTAGCTGCTGCCTCAGTTGTGCCAGGAACAGGATGGCTCAAATCGAACTTCAGTCAAATTTCTGACCCAAGTTACTTCTATTAAATCTAGTTAGGACTCAGAACAATGTAGGTGAAAGCTGTAAAATTAATTGAAATACATGATATGAAATAATCATACAGGGTCAATGAACTGTGTCTAAGTTACAGGGAGATATATACCCTTTTTGCATGCTCTGTGTTGTACGTCTACAGTTTAACCTTGCCACAGAAGAAATGCAGCTTTTTACACCTTTGTAAATGTAAATTCTTCCAGTTGCTCTTGTGTAGAGTGGTTTGGGTTTAGGGTGTGTGGCTTTTTTTGTTTACTGTTCACTGAACTTGGGGTGCAAAGAATATTTTAATCACTTTGGGATACTACCTTAAACCATGTTTGTAATACTGATTTGAAAAAGGAAGATGATTTCTCCTGATACCCAGTCCTTTTTTGCTTCCATTCATAAAACCAGTGCTTGTTTAGCTGGGCATACAGACTATACAACACATGGGAAAAGATGTGCCCTGCAAGTTCTCAAGGCCCAGCAAATGTTGGCTTGGGTTTCAGAAAGAATTTAGTTGCTTAAATTTACAGATGTAACTTCTAGTAGGCTCACGAGGCACTCCAGCATATCCAAATTTTAGCTTCCATGGAGTTGAAATCCATGTGGGGTAGACCTATAGCCTGTCTAAACACTGTTCTGCTGTCTGAAATACCTAAAGATGATGAAAGTGCACTGCTGAAAAGAAGCAGTCTGTCAGTTTGCTAAATTTACTCAGAACAGATTGAACAAAAAAAGTAAATGCAAGAAGTCTAGTACACGCACCACTGAATTCTCTGAATACAAGATCCTGTGTTTGTGCAATTTTTTTTAGAATCGGGCCCCCATCCCAATGCTATTTGACATTGATGAAGGGAATGGAGCATCTCCCTTATGAGGAAAGGCTGAGGGAGCTGGGTCTCTTTAGTTTGGAAAAGAGGAGACTGAGGGGTGACCTAATTAATGTTTATAAATACGTGAAGGGTGAGTGTCAGGAGGATGGAGCCAGGCTCTTCTCTGTGACATCTAGTGATAGGACAAGGGGCAATGGGTTCAAGCTGGAACATAGGAGGTTCCACTTGAATATGAGGAAAAACTTCTTTACAGTGAGGGTGACAGAGCACTGGAACAGGCTGCCCAGAGAGGTTGTGGAGTCTCCTTCTCTGGAGACATTCAAAGCCTGCCTGGATGCGTTCCTGTGTGATCTGATCTAGGTGTCCTGCTCCGGCAGGGGGATTGGACTAGATGATCTTTTGAGGTCCCTTCCAATCTCTGACATTCTGTGATTCTGTGAATACTTGCACTGTGGCTTTTAATGTTTTGAACCTTTTTTACTATCTTTATGTTTTATATCTAAGAGCGTGGTGGTTCATGCAGGGAGCTGAAGCCTACCTCTTAAATGGCTTGCTTTGATTCTTGCACATGCCTTAGAAATAATGTATAGACATCCAGAGGTCCATACAGCACATGTCAAAAATCACTGACTTGGCAAATAGAAAATGCTGAGTGACCTTTAAAGGCAAAGTGTAATCATACAGACTTTGAATTAATATGCTGTTCATATTCACATAGTTACAGCTCAGACAGTGTCAGCCTTTGCATAATAAAAAGCGTTTAATCCAGTATAACAGCTGACTGCTTCCTAACAACTTCAGCCAAACAAAGAAGCAAACATTTCTTTAAGGGAAGAAAAACTCAAGTACAGGTGTAAAACAAGATGACCAGATTGAAAACTAATTTTACCTGAAAGTGCTTGATAGTGCTGCTAAGGCATCCATTTTTTTTGTCACCGTTCCCATGCCTTTTTCTAAGCAGTGACTCTTTTACTTCATTTCTGAATTGAGCCTCTCATCAGACACTGAACTTTTGTGAAGTCTGCCTTTGAGCGGGCAGAGCAGCTCCGATAGTATCTGCACCCTTTCGGTTTTGCTCTCTCCAGCCTGACTGTTTCCTGGGATGCTGCTCTTGGTAAACACATCCTGTGTTTCTGGGAAGCCTGCAGTGCCCTGGTGCCTTTTGGTGAATCCCTGGGGTGAAGGTGTGGGGCACATTGTGGTGCGGACTGAAGAGTGGAGCTGGCTGGACAGTACTGAGCCTGAGGTCTGCCTGGTCCAGGGCCATGCTGAAGCCTGGGGAGCAACTAAGAGTGGCTCGCTGCATCGGTTTGGACCCAAGGTCAGTTTAGCCCAGGAGCACATACATGGTTATGGATGTCAGCAGATGCCTGGGAAGAGTTCAGCTTGCAGCTTCAGGAGAGGGATGTGATTTCTATGTGTGTTGTGGATTTGTTCACCCTCCTTTTCAGCTCCCGTAGGATTTTGGTTTCCGTGACATTGCTTTGCAAGGAGGTCTGTGTTTTTGACTACAAATTGCATGAGGAACCATCTCCTGTTTGGTGTGACGCTTATCCCTAATACCTTCTTTTGATGTCTTCTGTCCGTTGTATTAAAAGAGGTGGTGAATCACTGATTGCTCTTTGCCTTTTCTGGATCCCTTGTGAATGTGTGCATCTCTGCCACGTGTCTCTCAGCTGCCTCTTTCCTTCAGCTGAGAAGTCCTATCTGACTTGGTTATCCCATTCTATAATCCAAATTTATCTGCTGGACAATGGCTATAGGCAGTGACCTCACACAAGCCCTTTCCTTCCTTCCCCACTTTCTGGTTGTCTACACATGTCCCTGCAACTCTTGATAGTTAGGAATTAGTTTAAAACCCAATCTGAGATTTCCTCTTTTCCAAAACCTTTGCTAACATTAACTTTTGTCAGCTCCAGGTGAGATATAGGCATGCAAAACTGCTGTTCTTTTGAGGCTTAATCTATTTCATTAATGCTTTAATTTAAGAATTGCAAACACGTGTATTAGCATGTGAGTGTGAGGAAAACACAAATATGGAGTATGAAGTCGCATTAAAGTAAAAACTACAAACCTTGCTGGTGGTCTTACTGCGAGCACCAGTGTTCTCTCTGCTCTCTCTGTGCTGCCAGTGCACTAGCTTTCACCAGCTAGCAAGTGTTTTTTTAACTCCAGCTGTCTGCATTTCATCCTGGTGCTTAGGAAAGTGACTTATGAAAAGCTCAACAGAATCAGTCTTTTTTTTTTTTTTTTTTAAGCTAGTTCCATTACAAGTTACTGTATTTCTGTAAGTCTCTGAGGAGACTCCTGTTGTGCACAAGACAAGATGAAGGTAGATGTTTAAAATCCTCCTGAGAGCATAAACTACTGTATCAGGGTATGCAGTAGGCTGCTGAGAGGCATTTGGCTTTTTTGGTGCTGAAGATGTAGGTGAAACAATGAGAATGCAAGAAGCACAGCCTGGCCTTAGAAATGGTCCAGGTGTGTCTGTGAAGTCCTCCATAGTTGGCTGTGCTTTGCAAGGCATCCTGCAGAGGCTTTTTCCTGCTTCTTTGCAGCGGTGCTGATGGCTCTGCTGTGGCGTCTCCCCTTGAGGCTCCATGAAACTTCTGGGAAGCACCGTGCTACCAGCAGGCAGTGGGCACCCGTCAGCTGCATGACTGCGGGGGAAGGTGGTCAGCTCTGGGAAAGGGAGCTGTGCTCATGCAAAAGTGTGCGAAACTGGGGCTCCCCTGAGGCTGCTTCATGGTATGGTTTAGCTGTAGAGACCCCCACCCCAAGTAACCAGTTCCCTCCAGGTTTTCCATTAAGCCTAGAAAAACTGGAGTGACATTTCTGTCTGTGGATAGAGTGGCTGGGTTTTATTAAGAAATCTTGCAGAGGTCCCCCTGAGGACACTTTGACCTCTGTCCTGGCTCACAGCCCTTCTTGAAAGGTCCTTAGAACCCTTCCTGCTCATGTTTTCCTTTAGCATGACTGGTCTCCTTCTGTCCAGTATTTCAGATGACTCTCGCTCCCTGAAGGCTCAAGCTTGGGCACCCATCCCATTCTGCTTTTTCCCGAAGACCATTTTCCCAGGTTTCCTGCGAGGAGTCAGCCTGTCTAGCAGCAACTGTCCTCTCAGGGGGTCTGAGAAACTCCAGACTGACATTTACCAGTTAATTATCTGCTCCTTTGGACACTTCCTCCTTATTAGATGTTTTCAAAGAAAACACATGAGCTTAAGTGTGAACATGGGTTTACATGCTCTTTGCGCTCAGCCTGGCCCATTCCTTGTCCCTGCAGCTGTGAACAGTGTCATCTTCTGCTGAGACCCACAGAGATGGAGCCCACCTCTCCTGTCGGCTCAGCTGCAAATGGTGGTGAGAGAACAAGACCCTGGTATTTGTCAATTCATGCTCTCTGGGATGTAGGTATTTAAAAAAAAAAAAAAAGCCCCAAGAAGAAAACAGTCTGTCCCAAGAAAGACCCCAACCAGAACCTCAGTTAAATTCAAAAGAGGATGAGTCTGTGCTTTCCTTCCGTGGAGAAAGGAGAAGCATTTTCTTCAGGCTTGGATGACTCACCACTCTAAAAACCACTGGGATTTTTGGCAGGCAGTTTGAGGGGAGCTCATGACTGGAGTCGAAATCAAATTCATCCAGAAAGAGACACTGTGCTTCAGGAAAGGCAGCAGCCAACTCTCATTATGAGCCTGCCTAAAGCCACCTCTCAGGGGTGAATGGTGGCAGCAGTTTCTCCTTGCAGCTGCTGACCCTCTGCTTCAGTTTGCATATTCGGACAGCAGAGTGGAGCAGAGACGGTGTGCATGGTTCATGCTAGGCTGACTTACCTGTCCTTGGCAGCTGCCACTGGAGGACCAGGATCCCTGAGGTCTTAGTATCCTACTGCTGTTCAGTTCAGTGCTGAGACACGGATTCAACAGCTTTGCCTCCTGTGCTATCCTGAAACCACCACGAGCGCCATGGGCACATCCTAAACAATCTCCACTCCCTCAGCAAGGGACAAAAGCCCACTGAGATGGGACCTCTGATGACCCATGCCTTGTCTAAGGTCAGCAGACACTGGTCCATTGTGTTGGACTGAGGTCTGGGAGGTGAGGACTGCCAAGTCCAAGCTAACACGGCCTCACGAATGTTACACAGAATTCACCTGAGAGGCAAGTGCAGCCTCCCCAGCTCCCGACCAAGAACCATGACCCAGAGAAGTAGGCTTGATGAAACATGTTCAAACAGGCAGAAAGTGCTGCAGGAGTGGTGAACAAATGGGCAGGAACTTGCTGCCACTCTGCCCCGAGTGTTATTGGACTGAAAAACAGTGTGTATGTGGTTCATGAGAAATGTATGTACAGCTGGGCTGTTTTAAGGGAATTGATGCTCTGAGCTAGTGTCACCCTCTCCGGCAGTGGCAAACACCAGATGCATCAAGGCTCGTGGTTAAAGCCCTCAGAGGGAAGCAATTATGAAATAGCTCACCCGGATGCAGATTTCTTTGCCCTTGAGCCGAGGGAGAAGGCTTAAGCGGGAGTTTTACAGCCCTTCCAATCTTTTTTGTATTTAATCCTTGCTAATGCAGCTGTGAAAGTGCCATGGACGTTTGTCCAGCCCTTCTCTGGGCTCCTGGTTTCAGGCATGGTGACTGCTGCAAGGTTTGGGTGAGTGGCAGATTGAAAGAAGAAAAGGAGAGCACATGTTCTTTCTCGATTTTCTGGCTTTTTTTTTCTTTTTTTTTTCTTTTCTGTTTCTAAGGAAGGACAACAGTAAAGCAATAGTCTTAAAAGCCAACTGTGACCTCATAGCATCCTCATTCTCTCTCTCCCTTACTTTCTCTTTTTAATATCTCTTGTTTGGGTGAGATACCATAAACGTATCTCCAAACCTGGATCTGGAAGCTCTGAACTGCTTTCCCTTTAGACATTCTATAAGTGCACTGACAACCTAAAGAGATGTTACGTTCAGCTGTTCCCATGCACAAGCCAATATCTGTAATTCTCATCAGTCGTGCTGAGCACTTCTGAAAATCAAGTTATCCCTTTCAGACGCCAAGACAAAGGTCTTGCAGTCTCTGTTTAGGCACCTAGCTCTCACCTAAATGCTGCCCTGTGCACTGAAAAACCATTAATTTAACCGTTAATTTCTCCTTGTTATTGGGTGGTGCAGAGGGTGCTGTGAACTGCACTCTTCTTCATTGCTTTACAGTAAGGTACAGGCAAATATGGACCCTTGGAAAATGTGTTTGCTGGCAGGGAAGCTCAGTGCAGCAGATGTCTGAGGCCTCAGAGAGCAGGACTGAAGGATGGAGATGCTGCGTCCCAGAGGTGTGTAGATCAGAAATTCCTGACTGCTCAGGAACTAGACTGCTCAGTCAGTTTTATTTTCCATTTATTAATCTGTAAGTGGAATTTGGCACTAGCTAGTTGTTTAGCTGTGCAGCCCTTTGCATCCATCTGGGTAGGCTGAATTTTTGTCTGGCTCCATAAGCTACTCCTGTTTAGGCTATTGCAGACTGAGAGCCTCTTCCAGTGTCCTCTGGGTCCAGCTGTTCCTTTTCTCACCCTTCCTGCCCCACTTCCTGCAAATGTATGCAGCCCAAGGAGACATGGAGACGTCTTCCAAGCTCATTTCATCATGCTCATGATAGTCATCTTTGTGCTAGAAAGCGCTTCATCTGTTTCATCACATTTTTCCCGAAGTATTTGGTAGGCTAGTGTTAGCAAGTCCATCAAAGTACCCACTGGATCCCTAGTGGTGAATAGTTGGACCAGTGAATGGTAAAGAAATATATCCAAGACCCCTGCATACAATCTGCTGCACACGTATTACAGAGGTGTGTTGGACTAAATCCTGCAGAACTGGCGCAGTACAGAAAGGTGTGAGAAAAAATGGGGGTAAAAGGCCAGGAAGACCTGGAGCAAAACAGTTCTAGGGCAAGGGGCAAGATAGTTACTTGTCAATATGTTCTTGGAAGAAAATGTAGTTGTTAGGGAGCTGGCCTTGGAGGAATGTATGGATTTGTGATTCCATCTATGTCTAGCTAAAGAGCCTTGACCGTGTGTCAAATGATGTGTCTCCTGTACTTTGGATTTGTGTTTGTAGATGACGCTTACCCTAAGGTATTTGGTGGAACTGCATAAAAGTTATTAGTGTCCTGGGGGGCAGAATGTTCCATCTGGCGTCTTTTTTTTAAAGAGTATTTTTGTAAGCTAAGGCTTTAGCCAATGTGAACCATGCAGTGACTTGCTATGCCGTAACAATTGTCTGCCTCAAACATAGGGTATGAATATAAAGGCCACTGAAGTATTTATAGAGTTAATGATTTATTTCATCTGTCACTTCAGACAGAAGAACTACCGGCTCCATCTTGCCCAGCTGGGAAAAAACTTAATGCCGACTGCAGACAATTTTTGCACTACTATTTATTGTCCATGTGTGCTTTATCTTGGAGATTTGATTTGTCCCCACCTGTTCAGAAAACTAATTTTAATCTTAGTCGTGCAGCCTTTCTCTCCTCTGAGAAACTGGACTTTTACTGTATCAAACGCCTTTTTGCGAGTAGGAAGTGGTGGGAAGGTGCTGGTGGCATCAGGCCTTGGTGGCACCAGGATGCTCAATCTGTCTGTCCGTCCATCCTCCCAGGTGCTCCTCTGATAACTGGGAGATGACCCTGCTCCCCCTCCCCACCTCCTGGCCGTGGAAGCAGGTTTGACTTGTGTGGTATGGTCATAAAAACAGGTTGGGCTATTGTCTGGATCTAGATGGCTGTGGTCAGGCACGGGCTGCCCAGCAGGGATCCTCAGACAGCATTCACCACATTTTCACATACATTGTCCTTTTTCACATTTTTGACCATCCTTATTGTAGCCTTCGCTCCTCCCTTTCTCTGCCCAGGTCTTCTCCCAAAGAAACAGCCTGCCCCGTTTATGGTTTTCCCATGGGTCCAAGTTTTGTGACATCTGTACCCAATTTGCTATTTCTGATACTATTCTCTAGGCATTTTTCACTCTGTAACTCTTATTACTGAGATGCCTGCCGAGTTCTGCTGGCCTTGCAGCGGGTGAGCCGGCTAAAAGTGTGAGGTCTTGGGTGCTCTCACATCACTTTTTAATACTGAAATGCTTGTGTTCGAAGGCAGAGAGGTGAGCTCTTCTAAAGCACTCTGAGTTGGCTCACGTCTGCTCTGATTGATCTTGGTAGTGATAGAGTTAAATGAACACTTTCAAAATCCTACCTGACAGACCACCTGAAGGGTTTCATGTTCCTGCTGCTGTTTTTCCACTAAAAGGTAGATAAGCTATGTTTATTTTGACTCTACAGGCAGAAGCACTTGAGTGGGATAATGATGTATCGGCTCATGCCCAGACTGTTGCCAAGGCCAAATCTGAATTTTTATTTGTCTTGGAAGAAGAGAAGCCCTCAGAAATTGGTGAGTGCGATTTATTACTATTGTATGCAAAAAAAAAAAAAAAAAAAATCTCTTAAGCCACTCAGGAAAGTTTTGCAGCAGTTCCTCCCTAATGACTCAGTGAGGACTCGCTCACTGTGGTACGCTGCCCTTTGCCAGACCACCTCGCAAGTATGAGATCAGCAAAGCCTGTTGATTTGGCCCCAGAAAATGACAGCAGTTCCCTGTCTTAACATCCTCACCTCTCTCTTTGGTTCACCTGGGCTACCTTGATGTGAAATCAGGGACTCCTGTGCTAGAGACAATTTGGTGGAGGGAGTCTCAGCACTTCTCTGCAGCAGAGTCATTTCAGCCCTGTGTTCTGCAATTGCACATGCTGAAACAGGGCCATCTCTGCCTGCAGGTCCTTCCAGGGATGCCCTTCGTGGTCTGCATGCTGCTCTTCCTACAGCTAGAGGTAGATCATATTTTAATTTAGATACTTGAGGTGGTACCTGAACTGCTCTGTCCTCTGTATTTAGTAATTCAAGAAATCCAGGTGCAGTATCTAATGTCATGCCTAAGAATTAGTCTTGTTTCTGTTATTTCTTGTAAATACAGGGCGTTTTCTATCTTTTCTTAGCCCAAGCTTAGAAGAAAAGAAATGCAGTTACTAAACCTCTTTCTCTTGCATTGTTGTAATTATCAACAAACCCTGCCCTCTTTGAAAAAGTATTTCCTCAGGCTGTTCACTTTGCACCTTGATCCTTTCTAATTGCAAACTTTCTGGAATGTCATTTTTAATTAAAAAAGACTCCCTCCTTGCCAGAGAAGGGCAGCTCTTTGTACAGAAACAAGCTGTGTAGGCTCCCCCACTTCATTAAGGAAATAAAAACAAACAAACAAACAAACAAAAAAACAAAAAAAGGGAAAAAAAGCAGAACTGAAGTCTGTAAAGTGAGTAAACAGGTTCTCCCTGAATCTTCTAAATTTTGCTCTTCCACTTGGTAAATCCTAATTGCAGAGTGGAGGGGAAAAAACACAAAACAACCAAAATGTCCTCATTTAGGAATTTAAAAAACTTTTACAAAGTGCCACAAAATGTATATTGGATTATTACATGAATCACAGTGACCTAATTTCTTGTTTGGAGAGACAGTGTGAGAGCACTGTCAGCAGGCATTAGTACATTTGCGGAGATTGGCATTCAATAAAGTATGATGTGTCTAATAAATCCAAGTGAATCTATTGTTATTACTAACCAAAGCAATTATCAAATATGATGGGTATTCTGAGCTGACTGAGCACTGAGCCCTAAAACAAAGGGCAGCAAAAAGTAAGCCAGATATATTGGCTTATATGCATACTTTTCTGTATTTTTCCAGTGCTGCTTCTTGCTTTGTTTCTAAATCTTCTGTTCTTTTATTCGTCAGAAACTACCATTAGGGGCTAACAATTAGTGAAATGGGAGCGACTTCAAGGGAGAGTCCACAAATATTTAACAGTGGTTAACACATAACATTTGTGAATTGTACCTGTAAACTGGGTCACATTGTGCCTACCCAGACTGGCTTCATGCTGTCACAAACATATGTATCCTCCTTCTCCTCCTCCTACTCCTCCTCCAGGAGGATGTTTGACTGCAATGGGTAAATGAGAGTGATGCTGCCCCTTCTACTTTTTCTTCAAGTGGGCAGGCTTTAACTACTTATTAACTGGAGATGAAAGAGGATGAGGTGACTGAGGGCAGAGCAGTACACACCCAGGGCTCCGTGCACCAAATCCTGGCTTCCTTTGATTTGACATATGTGTCATGACATATGTTTTAGGGGGAAGCAGCTTTGCCTGAAAGCCTCTCTGTCCTTCTCTGTGTTAGATGAGGAGGGAAAAAACACCACAAAAAATCCAAACAAACCTGCTACTTTCTAAAGTTGTCTTTAAAAGAAAGAAGACATCCTTTTTCTAGGTCCAAGTCTGAAAGATCTCAAGCAAAGGAATGATGGGGGCAGGGCCAGGAGAAGTAACGGTGTTTAAACTTGATCAAGAGAAGGGCTTGTCACCGTGATCAGTAAAGCTGAACTTTAATTTATCTAACCCGTGCCTTGGTGGGCCTCAGAAGCTACGAATGTAACATGTAAACTGCTGAATGTCTGAATTACGCCTGCCTCCGCTTTTATCCTTTCCCTTTGGGCCACAACCATATTACTGAAGCCCTGCTGGATGCTGTTGAGGCTATAAATTTTTTACTTAGGTACTAAAATACTTGCATTGGACAAGCCAGTTCACAAAGAAGGAATAATAATTGGGGGCAACTGTAGCAAACACTTCTGTTTGCCTAGCTGGGAGACATCATTTTCACAGGTGAGAGGAGGGGAAAAAAAAGTTAGGTGCCTGTAGAAGAGGTGTTTCATTGATGATATTCAAATGCTAATAAAGCTGCCACATTAAAAACAATTTCTAATTTCTCTTCTTTGCTGTCCTCAGTCTGTTTTTATCTGGGATATTTGTGATCCCTGATTCACTCGTGTGCTCTTGTCTTTACTGTATGATGCCTCTTGTCTGGCCCCTTTCATCTCTTGTCTGGTGCCTGTCCTCCTGCCTGGATGCATCACTCGAGCAGAAGCAGTTCCAGGCCCCCAGGACCCTCACTGCATCCTGGGAGGACTTGGGGCCACACATCTCCCTGCAGACCCCTGCTCGTGGGGCTGCTCCTTGCCACCATGGGGGCGGGCAGGATGCAGCATGCACGGTGCCCCTGCGCTGCCCGGCCGACTTCCTTAGCCAAACCCCAGCCTTCTGCCTTCCAGCAAAACAAATGTTTTTAAAAAACTGAATTTGACTGGGTTGGACAAGGCGTCTTCTCAGCCTTGTTGACATAAAGGACGCTTGTTGTATATGGAAACTTACCCTCTTCTGGAATCGGCCATGGAAACAGTGATCTCTATTGAACAAGCCTTATCTTTAGGCTCTGGCACGTTACGGAGTACTGATTTTTATTAATTTGCAGTTAATACATTTAAATGCCAAAAAGGAAAACAAGCCCTGACAATGTGATTTAGTTCCTAAGAGGTGCTTCCTTGGGGAAGAAATGGGGGGATGCTACAAAATAATTGCTTAAGTAAACATGAAAGCCGAGTACCCCATAGTTCCCATTATATAAGAAAATAAATCCAAGACAGCTGTTAGGAAGAAAATAGCTTCTTAAGACTCATAAACAGTATTTTCTCTGATGCTTCTAGGAGGAGAAATCTTTGACCCCTCCTGTGCAACAGAGGGTTTAATCTCATCCTTCACAAAAAAGCCCTGTACGAATAGTCGCGGGGTTGCTATGCAAATCTGGTCTTTCCCAACAGCTGCTGGAAGAAGCTTGTTTTTTAATTCCTGATGAAACAAATAGCTTTTTGGAAAGCCTGTCACTTGCTGTTTTGTGTACAGCGAGATGTCATGAGGCAACTGAGCTCATTTAACAGCTAGCTTCTTCCAAAAGAGATGGCCTCTGCCACATGCTTCTGCAGATTGTCTTGGGTTAGTTCTTGTGCTCATCTATTTTCTTAGCAAACTCAAGCCAGCAAAAACTGCGTAACAAAAAGACCCCAAAACAACACCAAAAAACAATTCTAAAACAAAAAGGTTTACTTTCTCCTGGCAACATGTGCTGAATCACCTCTGCAAGACGCCAAACAGTGCCAGAGCTGACACATGAAAACAGAATGCATATTTTAACTCATGCAACATACCCATTCCTGAACCTGAATCATGGAAGTGATTGTGTTTGCTGTAGAACTTCTTCAACTTGTTTCAGAAGCAAAGGAAGCACACAATACACAATGGCTGGTTTTTTTTTTTTTTTTTTTTTTTTTTTACAAATAAAGCCTTTTTCTGGTCCTGTGATGCTGATTTAAACAGCCCTAAGTAAATTACCACAGTAGCTTTCTGTAAAATGAGTGTCACAAACTTCCTAGGTTGTCCTTTGCTATTCTGCCTTAGTTGCGTTCTCTGTGTAACTTCGAGTCATGTGTGTCCAGCTCTGCTGCATCCTCCTTGCATTGCATGGATGTGGCACCTTCCTGATCCTCACTCTAAAAACTGTCCCTAGACCACAGTCACTCACATGTTGCATTGTTCTCATCCTAGCCCAGATTGCTGACTGTAGTATTGCCCAGTGCTTCAACCGCATCGCTTTCCATTTCGATGCACCACCCTTTGTTGTGTTTTCATCTCTTGCTCTTTCCATCTCCAGGCAATCCTGAAAGTCTGGGCTCCCTGGTCTGGTATCTTCTTCTGCAGCTCTGCTTTCCTGAAAAGGTGCAAACCTGCATTTTCTGAGGGTTGAAGAACTGCCTGATTTTCACATCCATGTTGCTTAATTACGGTGGACAGAGCCTGTGAGGATAGGTACGTCAGATGTACATTTAAGAATATGTCCTGCAGCATTTACCAGGTACACATGCAAGGCTGGAATCCAGAAAGCTCAGACTTGTCGTGGCTGCGCCCGCCTTCATTAAAATTCTATCGTCCTGTTGTGCATACTTGACTCTATCACCTTTCTTTTTCTTGTTGCTTCTAGTGTCCAACTGCATTTTCTGACACACTGAAGACCCATAGGAGTTTGTAAATAGTAGTGTATAAAATCAATACATTTTCTTGTAAATATTCCTCATGTTTGGTGCTGGGTGGCTGTTGCAGTTCGAGGCCACCACACAGCCTTTTGCTAAAAACCTCGTGGGCTGAGGTAGGGACAGGGAGGGTTCACTCACAGCTTACAGTCATGGGCAAGAAACAGACTCGACTTGGAAAAAAACTACAAAAACAATTCAATCTGTTCAAAACCAGAGCAAGATAATGAGAAAGAGAACTACATCTTAAAAAGGCACCTCTCCCCTACTCCTCCCTTCTTCCCAGGCCCAAAGGCTTCGTTTCTGGTTGTTCTCTGCCTTCTCCCCACTGGCAGCACAGGGGCAGGGAATGGGGGTTTGGTCAGTCCATCACGTGTTGTCTCTGCCGCTCCTTCCTCCTCAGGGGAGGGCTCCTCACAGCCTTCCCTGCCCCAGTGCGGGATCCCTCTCATGGGAGGCTCCTTCACGAACTGCTCCAGCGCGACTCCTTCCCACAGGCCTCAGTTCTTCTCTGAGTGCTCCAGCATGGGTCTCTTCCACAAATTCACAGCCTCCTGGCCAGAGGCGGGTCTGGCATGGAGCTGGGGGAACTTCCAGCAGTTTCTCACAGGGACCCTCTTTGTAGTACTCCCCCTGGCTACCAAAAACTTGGAGCCAGGGGAACCTTCAGCAGTTGCTTACAGGAGCCATCACTGTAGCCCCTTCCTGCTACTAGACCCACCACACAAAACCACAACCTCTTCTCTTTAGAGAAGGTTAACTTTTAAATATAAGTCTCCAGGGGTACTGTATTAAAAGATACTTTTCCAGATGAGTTTGTGCATTTACCTCTCTGGCACCAGCACATAGACCGGCTGTGCTGAGTGCTCCTCTTTCACTCCAATGCGGAGTAAACCCAGTGATTTTGAATGACTGCTTGGATGCTTTGAGGAGCAGCAAGCTCTTAACAGTGCTGTCAGAAGAGCACATCTGACTGTGCAGATGGAAAAAGTAATGCCAGTGAAGAAAGACAGGTTGCACTGTGTTCTGCATCGCTGGCATGAGGTGGAACTGTCTTGCTGTCTCTCCCTTTGAATTTCTGAGTGCCACTTTCTGGGGCTGGGCAAGGTCGGGGCATGCTCCGGAGCCATCAGGTGCAGTGTGATGGATGTCTGGGTTTCCAGTCCCAGGGGAAGGAAAACAAAAGGGGTGTGAGGTATTATGCTAAGTCCCTTACTCTGCAGGAGGAAATTGGATGTCTTGTGACCTGTACTTGAAAGCTGGATAGTTCAAGTTATCATAACCTACAGCTGCAGGGAGGGGATTACCCCATCCTTGACTTGGTAAACAACGGAGCTGTTTGAAGGCCAAGGGTTTAGTACAAATAGTCATTAAAACATGGGCTGTTTGTTTATTGTTTTTTAAAGGTGCAGAATTAAGCACTCAGAAGTTAGGAAATGCCAGAGTTAAGGCAGTAATTACCTCCCTGTCTGTGGGCTCTTGGCCAAAGGCGAGAGTCGTGCTGACGTCGGCGCAGAAATATTTGGGGGCCTGGTGATGCTGGCAGCTGTCCGTGGCATCTGGCTGCTTCAGATGCTCAGAGCGCACATGGCACAGGCTGAGCTTGGCTGAAGCTGGCAGGGCTCAGAACCACTTTCCTGGAGGCAATCAGGCCCTTCCTTTCCGTCAGGCAGATGGAAAATGATGCATCCAGGTCAGTGGGCACAACCAGAGAGGCTCAGCCAGGTGACTTGGCCAGCTGTAGGCAGGTGCAGTGGGGCACTGCTGCATTTTTGCTTGTTGTCACCCTGGGCTCCTCTCCTCTCCTTGGCTTCAGCCCCTTTGTTATGTAGCCTCAATTCCTCTCTGAAGCTTTCTCAATGAAAAGATGCAAGTTATCCTGCTGCTGGAGATGGCTTGGAAATGAACATGGAGAAGGCGTTTAATTAAAATTGTGTGGGTAGATGCAGTTCTGGCCTAGTATTGCACTGAAAAAGTGTTAATACACGGTACAGCAAGTATTTTTCCTGTTGGCAGTTCACCGCTTTAACAAGTGCCTACTGCTCTAGATCCCCGTGTTGTTTATTTAACTCTGCCCAGCTTCCTGTGGAAGGGAATCTCATTCACTGTGTGAACTTGCTGAAAAGTTACCATGCAATGTCTATCTGTGCCTTTAGCAGTAAATACTTGGAGCCCAGGAGACAACTATGTCTCTCTATGTCCTGTTCTTCTTTTAGATGGGTGCATTAACTTGCTATCCAGCTCCGAGGGTCCTTTGAGGACTGCTCAACAAGCTTTCTCCTGGCCTGGCTATGTGGTCCCCAATCCTGACCTGCAATAAAAGACATCCTCTTCTGAGGATGTGCCTAGTTTCTGCAGTGGCTGCTGCAAAGATAGAGTTCCTGTCATCTGTGAGTAGTAGTGTGGGGTTTTTTAAGCCATTGTTGCTTGCTCAAAGTCTGGCAATACGTTTTTATCCAAAGAGGTCTTTTAAAGGATTTTTTGAGGGTTTTAAAAAGATTCTATAAAAGTACAATATTGTAAATACGGTAACATTAAGTACAAGTGGATTCAGAGAGGCTGTGAAGTCTTTGTAGATGCTGCAAGCATCAAAGCAGCTGTGGGCTGTCACTGCTCCAGGAGTTTGCTCTTTCAGCTGAAGGCTCTTAGAGAGCTTTTAAAATAATTCTTGCTATCACTGTATGTATCTATACTGAAATCACTTGTTAGCTTCTTCCTTTCTAAATCACAGCAGTGGAAAAATAGAAAATTTTGGATTCTTTTTGGATCTACCTTTTGAATTTTGGGTTTAAGACTTTTCCAAACATAAGTCTTAAAACAAAACTTGAGATTTCTTGCAGCCCCATCACTCCAGGGCTGCAAGAGGGTGGGGCTTTAAAGAAGAAAATTGCATTAAATATGGTAAGACTCACTTGCACTTTTACATCAGGATAAAGAGCCCAGATATTCCCTTTATATTCCCTCCTGTTCCTGCTCAGGCTAGCAGCTGTTTTGCTCTACCCTTTTGCTTTCCAGGGTAATGACTCTTGGGACCAAGCTATCTCACTGACCATCTGTGGCCCACAGAGTAATTTGTAGTGGATAATCCCTCACACGAAACTCTCCTAACACGTGCTGCATGTTAGTTTTGGACTTTGTCCTTTTCTGAGCTCATTGTAGGTCTGTTGGCTGCTGCAGCGAGGTGCCATCCTTCCCACAGCTGAGGAGAGGTAAGGGGCTCTTGGGAGGACTCTTAGTTCAGTGTGGTTGGGGTTATGCAAGTGCTCCCACACCCTGTTTACCACTGGGAAAATCTGTGGGGGAAAAAAATACTCAACCAAGTCACAGCATTGGTACCTAAGGCTTTCCATCAGGAACAGGGTTAGAAGGTTTACAATTTGAAAAAAAAAACAACCCACACACTCAAGCAGAGACACAGTGACCTGGGCATTTTACATACTGTTTTGGTCATGGCTTTTGTAATGATCAGGATTTACATTCTTAACCTAATAGCTTTTCTCAATCTCTGTTTTTCAAGATGTGACATCTTGGGCATCACATCACCAGTCGACTCCAGGCACTGGGACTTGGCTAGCACAGGGATTCGTGACAAATTTACCTAGTGTGGGTATGGCTGTCCTGTGGCAGACTGAAGGTTCAGCTGACACAGCCTCTGGTTGCCCAAAACCCACAGAATTTAGGGAACTATGCAAGAGCAGCAGCGAGCAGTGTTTCTCTGATAACCTCTTCCAGTGTGCAGCAGGCTGTGGATGTGGGATTGCCTGGGCAACACACTGCCCCTTGGTGCTACAGGGGCATTATTTTCTTCCCTGAAGCAATCAGTGTAATTTCTGGGTAACCCTGAGCTGGCAGCTGCCACACTACTCCCTGGCTTTTGAAGCACGGTAGGTGCAAGGGGCCTTGCTGCTTGTGCACACTACTGGGTCCATGTCCAACCTCCCGCAGACAGCAGCAGGGATCCCCGCCAGTTGTCTGTTTTGGAGGTGAGGTGTCGCAGCCAACACAGTCACTTTTTCTTCATAGGCTCTGCCATGTCTCTGATCCTCTCCACCTTCCCTGCATGTTTGCTAAGGCAGCAAAGGTGTTTAACCAGGGCTCATTTTATAGGCAACTCT
>NW_010126365.1:21437-24067 GCF_000699245.1 Pterocles gutturalis
CTCCTCCCTGGACCCCGGCCTTCACTCAGCTTCCTGCTTTCTACTGATTTGTTGGTTTTACATAATGCTGGTGTAACTTTGCAGGGATGAAGGCTTGTCTCTGCTTCCCCAGGCAAGCAAACTGCCCAAAAGCCTGAAGGGGCTGCAAGCTGCAGAAATCCCCAAGTCCAGTCTGGCATGGATGTTTGCAGTCCAGTTACGAAAGCATGGTGCTTGCATGATGCTAATCCCCTGGCTTTGGCTAAAGAAGGACCTCCGCTGGCCAGGCAGGACCTATTGCGGCACGGAGAATGACATCATTTGGAAAAAGAGCTGCTGCACAAGGCTGCCAGTGATTGTGCAGCATCCCTCCCTTCTTGTAGGGGGAGGCTGCTCCGCCTCGGCGTGCACAGGCACTGCTTTATAAATCGGAATGGTTTTAGTTACCACAGAAGTCGTAACTCAAGGGAGCGCAGGACGAGTAGACACATGTGACCCCCCTCTCTGGCAGGCTGCAATAATGATACAATGCCATAAATCCTGTGATTTGTTCATTTAGCTCTGTCACCTAGAGATTAATTTCCTCTTCTCACACACGCATACACACACACACACGCACATTGTTTTTCCTTGTCCTAATTTGCCTTTTACAAATAATGGCAAGAAATGCCAGTACCAAGAAAGCATAACCGGTGTGACGCTGCATGCAGGCTCACCCACGTGCTGCTTGGGATCGGCGCAAGGAGCTGCGGAGAAATAAAATGCAAGATGACTGGGCTGCTTTGTGAAACCTTCCAGCTCAGTAATGCCGAAACGCCATCAGGCGCCCCACGCTCTGAAACCAGCATGCAACTCTCAGCATTGCCATTCTGCCTGTTTCTTCCATTATGGACGCGGTTATAATAAACGGCAGCTAAGCACAAACGTCTCCCTGGCATACCGTCAGGCAGCCTTGCTGGAGGAAATTTTTTTTCCCCCCTGCAAGCTGCCAAGGTGGACTCCTTAGCTCCTGCGATAAGACTGAATGAGACTGCAGTTCCCCCATCAGTTTCATAATACTCAGAAAGCATCCATTTACATCATTGTGTGCAGTGCAGGGCAGCAGCTGCCAGGAAATTTGAAACTATTTTGGTTCCAGTTGACTAGAACAGCAGCATTGAATTATCTGGTATCGCTATAGATAAACTGATGATCTGTGCATTTTGTTTCTTTGACCAATGGGTAACTGCTGGAGCTACAGTAACCTCTGTGAGTAAGGAGACTGTTCAAGCAAATATATCTAATTTCTCGAGCTAGCTAATATATATATATATATATACTGTATAGAGAGAGACACTCACACCTTTCTTTTGTAAAATGTACCTGTAAACAGAATGTCTGTCTATGCTTGTAACTTGTGTTTTGCTTCCTAGAATTTCCTTTTATTATGCTGTAGACAAGCTTGCTTGACAGGGAATCGTTATTTACCTATGAAATATCATATCTGTGCCTGCTTTAAGTCATTAATTCTTTCAACGTCTAGTCATCAGAAAGGTTGCAACTGCTGTTAGGTTATATTTGCCCAGTCTCAGTTTTCTAGCCACTCACCCCCTTTCTATTGTAGCTTTTTCTCTCTCTGTTTAATTTTTTTTTTTTGCTTTGTCGAAAGAAGCCACCTTCAATGCAAAGTAGAAATTAGTGTTACCTGAGAGTGTGTCCTTTCTTTGTTTGTTTGGTGATGGGTATTTTTTTTCTCTGCTCATCTTCAGTGTGGTCCTTAAGTTTTGTTGTTGGCTTTATAGCCTTGTTTGTAATGCAGTCATATTGGGGGATGGGGTTGGACAGGATATGCCAGGAGCTGCAGCAAGACATGATGCTGTGGTGGTGGATGGGAATAAGGGAGGAGTTTCCCTTAAAGAGCTCAAGCTCCTCTAAGTTCTGGTACCTGAAATAGCTCTCTGAGCAAAGGGAAAGGCTTTGCACCTTTTGAGAACAGGGGACACTTGGTGGTGGTTTACTGTAAGGAGTGGAGACCTTGGAAGTCATGTGTGTGGTGGTACCTGACTTAACGGGGACAGACAGCTGCTTTGGTGCCATATGTGAAGTTTTTTAAATCAGGCCGTGAATTAGGCAATGATCCTGCAGGGTGTTGTGAAGGCGAGAATCCTGTTGACTTGTGCTCGCGTGTGGCGGCAGCAGTGATCTTTCCAGAGCAGGGCTGCTGGTGCCTCAGTGTAGAAAAGGCCTTAAATTTCTACTGTGAAAGTACTCCTTTCTCACCCAGATGAACACAGCTTGCAAGCACTACAGAGAGGAGTACCTGTGTGCGCGCTCCCTCCTCTTGCACGTCTCTCTGTGGCAGCATACGCGTGTTTGTGCTCCGTACATACCTCTTCTGGAGTCTGCTGGGCTTGCCAGAGGGTAAAGTTTGCTTGGGATGAAGTTCAGGAGAAGTAAATCAGAAACTTGCTTGGGATTGCTTCCCGGTGTCAGCAGCAGCTGTCGGTGGCGGATGGGGACAGGCATTAGTGCATTTAGCCTTCACTAACAGAAATAAGGCTGCCTCTGTTTCCCTCATGTTGGTTCAGGAACTAAGAGAGCAGTTAGCAGAGATGAGCCTGGCCCCTTGGCAGAGTCTGTGTGTGATGCCTTCTCAGGGCTTGGCCTCCACG
>NW_010126366.1:0-7069 GCF_000699245.1 Pterocles gutturalis
GGCAGGGGGGACCTGCAGCCCAACAACAAAAGAGATTGCGCTATTTCTCCTAGCAAAGACTAAGCCTAAGACAATCTAAAATGCTGAACTGCCTTTGGAGGTTACTATTTCACATCAACAGTGGAGCAGCTGTTGACGAGCTAACTGAAATGTAGGTGTGACTCTTATTTAACATCTAAGGAAATGTCCCTCCAGAGTCGGCGTGGAGCAGCCACCTGACTGTCATGACTCTCCGTTTCAAAATGAGCAGGCAGCTAAATTGTCTTGGGGACAGGAGCAACCAAGGCACAGCAAGCACACTCCTGCAGCACCTCTTCCAGGTTAGCACCAGCCAAAATGAATCCAGTTCACGTGTCCCAAAACTGCCCTGCAGAGCCAGCTCATGGGGGTAAGTGGGGAAAAACCAGGAGATCCACTTTGAAGTGCGCTCCCAGTCCAAACCAAAATATCAGCATTACAGCAAGCATGAGGATGAACTCTTCCCACTTTTGCTGCCAGACCTCCAAGAGATGATTTTGTAGCTCCCCTCCTCTTCCAATGTGACAGCCCAGATTCATCTGAAAGGCTCTAAACCCCTTCTTACCCTGATGTTACAAAATAAACCATGCTCCTCTGATGCAACGTGCCATGGGCCTCTCTGCTTCCACAGGCACGTGGGATAGAAGAAAGCTGACTGTGCGCTCCCTTCAACACACAATTATGAAAAAATGGAAGAAAATACTAAATTATCTTGTCCTATCAGAGGAGCACCCAGAGGCGTGGCTAGCACATGGTTACAGGCAACGTGATCAGCAAAATGAGCTTGAAAGCTACCGCTGCTTGCTCCGAGAAGTGACGCCTGAGGAGCTCATCCCAAGGGGTCTGCAGCATTCCCATCATCTGCCAGATCAACTCCCGTGGAGTCTGCGTGTGCCGCTGCACGCCACAGTTATTTTGCAGGATGAATTTGGAGCAGTACCCTCATCTGGTCATTTTCTAAGCAGGGCAGAGGATAAAGATTTAGCTACTGTTTGCTGAAAATGGGGAAAGTCCCACAAAGTTTCAGAAGGGGCTTTTTTGGAGTGCATTGTTTTTTTGTGGGGTGGTTTGGTTTTTTCTGGTACATGCAGTTTCTGTTCTTAAGAATTAGAGAGCTACGCAGTCGCTGGAGCCCTGGGAAAATCCTGACAGAGTAGATCAGCATCACCTAACTGGTAGTGGTGGCAGCTATTCTGCATTTTGTTTTTCCTACTAGAGATGTCAGACCTAGCAGCAAGCCATCCTCTGAGCCCAGCAATACTGGTGGAGTTGCCAGGGTCAGCAGAGGACCCTTCCTAATGCTCCGCACGACTCGGCTATGGGGCAGTTACTGGACTTGCCACACAGCAGCAAAAAGTCTTTTTTTCTTTTTTTTCAGGGCAAAGCTGCTGCTTGGGAAAACACCACCCTAACAATTTAATGTAAAAGCAGGGATATTGAAATGAGGTGATGTTCAGTCCTACCAGTACAAGGCAGTCCCTCCCGATGCCCATTCAGCTCCAGGACTTCCAGCTACAGCGCGAGGCTGTCAAGCACGCCAGGCATCGCGTGCATTTCTGATAACAAGCCTGTTACCGCTTAGGCTGACCTCCAAGCGTAGGGGTCCGGGATTTGTTTGTTGACTTTTGGTATGTGGTTTGTTGGTTTATTTAAGTCAGAGCTGGCTCTTTGAGGAATAGGATGGGAAATGAGAGGGGGAGGAAGGAAGTCACTAGTAAAATCACACAAGCCAGAAGAAGAAAGAATTTGTACTGAAGAGAGTATAAGAAGTGAAGCTTCTGTCTGCACCACGCAGAGACACACGCTGTTATGTTATGACAGAGGTTGAAGCAATACAGTACATTAAATGCAGAAATTAAGACGGCTATTGGAAAGCTAGAGCTGTGCTTAGTGTAAACGAAGATCAAGACAGATTGAGAAACACTCATCCACATACAGACAGCATGCCTGCAAGCAAGGGTGCCTTGCAGAAGACCACATCTGCACCCAAATGGGCAAAACCCAGAAAGCTGCGTGGCATCCCATGATCTCTTCTGCTTCCCAGTGCAATCAGAGCCGTAGCTGTGCTGGAAAAGCAGGGAAGGAGGAACACACCCCGAAATTTCAGCATTTGAAAACAGAGAGAGCACCAGTTTAAGATGGATCAGCAAAAAGATGTCCTAAGACAGACGTCTGAAATTTCAGGCTGGGTATTGCAGGCTAACAAAATTTTAAGTAAGTGGAAACAGGGTCTTTTGCAATAGCATGTTAGCCAGCTTTAAAAAGGATGCACCACAGCTAGCTCCACCCAGGTAGGTCAGCGCTAAGTAACAAAACCAAGTGACTTTTGTCATCCTGTGATCTGTCAAATGTGGCATTTCCAAACCATCTCCAGCTGGAAATAAAGCGTTAGAGGACATGGAGGGGGAAAAAAAAACCAAAACAAAACCACAAAAGTCCTTGAGAACAGAGCCTTCTCCATTCCCCCCTAAATTTCAAACCTGATCCACCTCCCTCCCACCAGGTCTCACCTTGCCATGGCTTCTCTCCACCTTTCGGAAACACTTGTTCAAGGAGAGGTTGTGTCGGACAGAGTTCTTCCAGCCGGTGGGTGCCGTGGCAAAGTAGGGGAAGCGCTCCAGGATCCAGCTGTAGATTTCTTTGACTGGCAAGCTCTTGTTGGGGGAATGCTCGATGGCCATGTAAATGAGAAGGCTGAAAGAGTAAGGGGGTTTGGAAGTGGAGGATTTTTTTTCGGGGTTCTGGTAGCAGGATGGTGAGAAGGATGGCACACTGTCGCCCTCAATGTCATATAACGGGCTAACGATCGGTAGACCCTCACTTCCAAGGCTGAAGTTTGTAAGAAGGTTAGTGCTTTCATGCAGCCAGTTCAAATTTGTGAGCTCATCGTCTGCTGAATCTCTGTCCACCACGGTGGACTTTGGTCTGCCGGCATCGCCTCCGTCGGGCAAGCTTCCCACCCCATGACACTGCCGTAGTCCTGCAGCTTTTTCTGCTCCTGGTGTTTCAGCTTTCTTATCCGGAGTCATTCCAGTGACTGGACCCATTTAGCTTTATTGGTCTGCAACAAAGGAGATGGTCAGAAATCAATGCAAACCTTCAAAATCACGTCCAGTGGCAGCCCACCAAACCCCAACGCAGGGCTGCACCATCCCCACGTTGTGCAAGAATCCTGCAGTCACTGATGAGAGCCAGGGTCCAACAGGAGCCCTCCAGTAATCTCATGAGCATGTGTTATTTCCCCCCCCTGGTTTATAACCAGAACTTATGGTAAGCACTTGGAAACTGCTGCACCTATCAGGAAACGCCAATGTGGACACAGAAATTATAGCTATTTTGATGTCAGCATCTGAAATCTGAAAAAGACCTTAACAGGTAGGATCTAATCCATGCAGCTCTCACATCAACTCTTTAGTTACACTCATTATATTGTAAATTGACCCTCTTTAGAAGCGTTTGCCTTTGGTGCCCAGAGAGTTAAAAGTAAGTTGCAAGACTTAAATCAGTGTAAAGTGAATTTGTGGTCTCAGCACAAGTTAAGTCTTTACAACCCCCTACAAGTTGTTCCCAAGTTCTGCCTCTGTTTCGTACCAGGGAGACACCTGGCCAGCCTATCAGTTCATCGGCTGGGTCCCACAGAGCTGCCCGGGGCCAAAAGACCTTCTTGTTCCTCTCCCGCAAGGGCTTGCTGCTCCAAGCCAGGCTTAGATCAGAGCAGAGGGTGGTGGGACCTGCTCTCAACAGAAGGGAACCATCCACTGGGGTGGCAGCGCAGACCTGTCACAGAAATAATGGCTGAGCACTTGCTTTGAATTTTTCCCTAGTGAAAAAAAAAAACCCAAAAAAAAGCCCCCCAAAAAACACCAAACAAAACAAAACAAAACTCAGCCATAACATTATTATCTATAAAAAACTGCAACCCATAATGCACGGTCCACCTATGCTTTAGAAGCATTACGATAAGAAAAAACATCTTCTTGCTTGTAAGAGTTTTAGAAGGGGTCATCTAGTAAACCATGGTATGGAAACAGCTGTTTTCTCCTGCTGATGTGACCATGTTAGAGCTTCCCTGCACATACAGCTTTGTCCAACATAGCTGTACCATGAGTACAGACCAACAAAACCACTCTACAGATGTACTGTGTATATATACACAAACACACACACACACATACATTTATACAGGGACCATACCAGCCTGCTATAAACTTAAGGCACTCTGACTATGGATGCAGTTTACCAGCAAAGATGAGGTTCATATTAACTGCAAAAAAAGCCCAGGCTCACCAGACAAACAAAAAACCCCACCCCAACCCAGTTCCCTATCCCTGTATGTGCTGTCATTCTGGTTTCATGCTCCAGCTCCTACTGCAAGAGCTCAGTTGCACGACTAGGACAGTTTCCAGATCCTATCTCACCAGACAGCTCTATACAGTTACTTTACTGGATGTTTTCTCCCAACAGTTTTTAGTAAATACATGGCTTTGTACACTTGCATCTTCTCCTACAAAGTGGAGGCAAGGAGTTGGCTAGCTTGTGTACACGGTCTAGCTGTCCCACTGTTATGGTTTGACCCTAACCGACAAAAGCATCATGCAGCCGCTCACTCACTCTCCCACTCCCCTGGGAATCGGGAAGAGGCTTGGAGGAAAAAGGTAAGAAAACTCATGGGTTGAGATAAGAATAATTCCATAACTGAAAAAAATAATAACAACAATAATAATATACAAATGAGTGATGCATAGTGCAGCTGCTCACTGCCCGCTGACCAATGCCCAGCCCGTCCCTGGCTAGCGATCCCTGAGTAGAGAGAGCCAGCTTCCCAGCCAACCCTGAACTAAACACTGGGCATGACGTTGCCTGATATGGAATATCTCAGTGGCAAATTTGGGACCATTGCTCCAACTATGCACCTTCCCAGCTTTTTCTGCACCTGCACACTAGCAAAGCATGGGAAGTGGAAAAGTTCTTGATTTCTTAGCAACAGCTAAGAACATCAGTATGCTATCAACATTCTTCTCATACCACATCCCATACTAAATCCAAAACACAGCGCTATTCTAGCTGCTAAGAAGAAAATTAGCTCTATTCCAGCTGAAAGCAGGACACCCACTTACAAAACCAGATGTCGGGCTGGCTCCAACCTGACAGCTTCACCCTGTCTGTGCAATTACACTGCCCAGCCTGCCTGGAGATGTATGTGCCCAGCCTCCTTATTTTGGAGGGAATGAAACCACAGAGTTTCCCACCAGCAATTTCTTCTCCTCTCTTCATCTGCTCATATGCTTTTGTACCAGCTCTTGCAAAGCTGTTTTGACAGTAGCACCTGCACCTATGCTTACCAGTACTAGCAATGGAAACCATCCTCAAATATTCTAGTTAAGTACAGGGACGGGCGTGATTAACTACCAGCTCAGTCAAAAAAAAAAAAAAAAAAAAAAATTAAAGCAAAGCAAACTGCTCAAATAGCTGTTCAAAAATAGCTTTGCTCTCCCTACAATTTACTTCTCCCCCAAGCCACCAGAGCAGATTTATATTGGCAGTCAGTGATTGCTGGCTTTAAACACAGCAATATATACATATGCTTATGTCACTTTTTCAATCCAAAGAGCTACTGATAAAATTCGTCCAGTGAGACAAACCCCAATTCTGCTGCAACTTGAGTTGCACTGTTTTCCTTATAACGAGTAAGTTTACCTCCTTGTTCAGCACCTCTTCTGCCAGCTACGTACTAGCTTACACCTCTCAGCATGTATTAGTAATTTTAGCCCTCGGTTCATGTTGCATGAAATGCCCCTTCGCAAATCTTCAGTCAGCACAGTAGATCAAGAACACACACATGCACACACACACACATGCAAGCTTTAGGTCACTGTATCAATTCCTTTGGTGAAATGGGGCAATAAAGTCTGTTTTACAGCACAAATATGGCCTGGGCACGCTCAGTCTTCTCCAAAACATAGAGGGAAGAAAAACATATTAACTTATTAAACTGGCACTCAAGATCAGGTAGGCTTTGTGGTGTCAATGTGCTATTTGTTTGTACTCTATTATGTGTTAGCAGAGAATTATTAGAATAATTAATACCCTACTTGAAAAAAAAAAAGTTTGCAAGCAACATACTTACAGTAAATAATAAAGGCTGGCGCCACGTTTCTCTTAGTAGATGCATTACAAAAATCCATGTCTCATATTACCTTCTTAGTGCCTAGTTCACCACTTCACACATCTTCTACATTAACATCAACAGAAATTAATTTTTTTTCTAGAAAGCTATAAAGGCAATTATTAGACTACTACCATCCAATAAATAATAATTAAAAAAATAAAATCACAGTTCCATCAGTAGTGTGGTTTTCAATGGGTGTTCTCCAGTGGTCTCAACTGAACGCTGCATCGAGGATAATTTAAATATAGAAACAGCAGAGTATGCAACAGGAGAGGTTATTTTAATTAGTAAAATTAACTCCATTGCAAAGGCAGTAATGAGACTGGTAACATCAAGGACCATCCACTGATAACTTTGGATAGCCACTGTTCCTAGACAGCACCACCTCAGCCCCAACGTAACGTGCTTTATACCACGCCAACCTCCCCTTGCTTCACCTGGTGGCAGAATGTTGTAAACTCTAATTCTGCCCAGTTCACTCTGGCCAGCTGCTGCATCAACCTGAAGAAGAAACAGCAGCTCCAAGGGGTACCCCATAGACAGGCTCACTAACAGACAGGTTAGTGTCTGTCTCAACCCTCAAGCACCCAAGAGCGATATGGGCCACAGGACCTCCTCAACCCTCAAGCACCCAAGGGCCATGTGGACCACAGGACCTCCTCAACCCTCAAGCCCCGTAGCCCCCAGGACCATCTCTGAAGGTACACAAGCGGTGAGCTTAATTCACGCGCGCTTTCCAGAGCCCCTCTTCATTCATGCAGACCCTTAACGATGTCCAAAATTCTCCATTTCTTTTTCTGTGTTTGTGTTGCGGTTAATCCCAGCCAGCAGCTAGGCACCAGACAGCCGCTTGCTCGCTCCTCCCTGGAGGGATGAGGGAGA
>NW_010126366.1:7459-16920 GCF_000699245.1 Pterocles gutturalis
TCGGAAGAGTAAAAGTAAGAAGACGTGTGGGTTGTGATAAAGACAGTTTAATAGGACAGCAAAGAAAGAAATAATAATACTAATAGTAGCAATAATAATATAAAAAAATGAGTGATGCACAGTGCAATTGCTCACCACCTGCCAACCAATGTCCAGCCAGACCCGCACAGCAATTGCCCTCCCTGGCCAAATCTCCTGGCTTATATACTGAGCATGACATTTGATGGTATGGAATATTCTTTTGGCCAGTTTGGGTCAGCTCTCCTGGCTGTGTCTCCTCCCTGCTTCTTGTGGAGAAGCAACTGGGAGGGCAGGGGCAGTATGAGAAGCTGAACGAGTCCTTGGCTTAATGTAAGCATTGCTTGGCAACAACTAAAACATCAGCGCCTTATCAACATTATTCTCAGCACAAATCCAAAACATAGCCTCATACTAGCTACTCTGAAAAAAATTAACTCTGTCCCAGCCAAAACCAGCACAACATGTGCTCTGCTCGGCCATAAGCAGATGGGACTGCAAGAACACAGCTTCCAAGCTATTGTTTTCAAGCTTACCACTTCCAACATTTGGGGTTTAATATTTTATATAAGGGTCGTGGGATTCACCAAAACCACCTCTGCTATAAGCTAGCAAGGGCTTGTGGACAGGGATAATTGTGGGAAAATCCACCGTAAGAGCCAAGAGAGCAGACCCTGAGAAGATAATAGCATGGAGGAAACTCTCCGACGCAAACATCACAATAAAAATGTACATGCTTGAGCCCTCAGATTTCTTCCTAATGTTTCTGACTGTTACAGGCTGGAAAGGTTGATGCAAACAAGGTCAGAGGCAGCCACTAGGACCTGCTCTCCACGGTGCTCCCACCCAAGCGCAATGAGCAGCACTGATGTGAAACAGGGAGAGAGAAACCCATCAGAAAAACAAGGTTAAGAGCGCACACGAGTGTTGCAAGGCCACTTAGTGAAATTTATCTCCCACTCCTTTATTCCCTTACTGCCACCTTCCCTGCCTCTTCAGCGACTCCAGCAAAAGCCTTGCAAAAAAACCGCCGCCAAATGACACGCACCTGCTCGGCTGCTCAGACGCACTCCTTGTCCCTCTCCTCCCGCTCTCCCAGAGCCACTTCTTAGCAAAGGAGGATGGCAGATGGCAACCATTTAACCGGCTGGCGTGCTGAATGCCCAGAGATTCGCTGCAGTTCCCACGGGGGCAGCCCCAGCCCCAGAAGCAGAGCCGGAGGCCAGCCTCCAGCCATGCAAATACAGAAATAACCTGCTTTAAGCACACCTCTAAAAAATGTGCAACAGTTTACGCTCTGTCCCACGTGCTTTGCCCTACCAATAAATTCACACTAACACAGCACGCTGCTGTTGATTAGTACTGAAAGCAGAGCACCACGCACCCAAACCCTAAGGAACTCGAGCATCTTCAAAAGAAAAGCCAACCAAAACATCCGACTCCTCAAATACAAAGTATTGCAGCGGAGGTGCATGTCATTCGGCATGGTAATTACATACAGAGGACTATGATTCTAAGAAGATTAAAAGGCTGCTGAGGTTGCTCAAATAGAAGTTAGGATGCACCAGAAAAGAGGTGTGTGTGAGAGATGACCTTCTTTCCAGCAGCCGTGTGGCATCACTCAAGAGCACCCAGAAGAGCCAGGAGAGGACCTCCGTGCTGATAAACGCCGGTCCAGCACCCGAAGCCCAGTGAAGTCCTGCTGGTCCAGGCCACTCACAACCTGAACAGCCCAGGTCTGGAGGGGCTGATTAAGGCTGCAGGTATATTCAGACAGCAGCCCAGTTCAGAGAAGCCCTGACAGACCAGAGGAGGAGACTCAACATTGCAAGACTGGATTTTTTGGCAATCTTCTTACACACTCACTGAAGAGCTAAGTTTGGGAAAGCTTATGAGGGCTGGAAGGTCCTCAGCCTAGCACAGCACAGCTGGGGTTACACCAGGTTTTCACAGTCCCACATCCATCCCCAGCCACAACTCCGTTCTGAGGGAAGATCTTGAGCCACCTCTGTGTTCTGCCACTGAAGCGAATGCTTTGATGCGCGAGCATTTTATGAAGACAAAGCTGCTTTAACATAGGCCAACCACTTAACAAAACTGGAAGTCCACTTGGGCATGCCCTCAGGCAAGCAGGACAACATGCTTTTTTCGCAGCAGCCCTTCCTGAAGAAGTCTCAGCACCTGCAGAGTCCAGGTCCAAGGGACAAAGCCGTAGCAGATACCTTCATCCCACCAAAGGGGACCTTCTCCAAAACCAGCAGCGTTGCAGGTACAAGTGCACAGACGGTGTTTTAGTACTACAGCCACCATGCCTGGACTCACCGACCTGGCAAGAAAGAATTCAGCCTTCTCGTTAAAAGATGCCACAGCTTTGTCCGTGCCAAGGCAGCGTGTGAGCAGAGCTGCTGCTGCTTGACCCCCAGTGGAGTCAGGTGAAAGGTGCCATTTGGCATCTGCACAACATCAGTGCCCCAGCTTGGGACAACCTTCTCCACAACTAAATGCATCTATTTATTTCTGCAGGACCAGCACCTAGGTCACCTCTGCTAGTAGTGAGTAGACCTGGAACCTGCTAATAGTGCAGTAATTTCCCTCCAGATTCAAAAACTAAAAAGATGAAATTAAAAATAAAATTGTACTATGCATTGCCTAAGTCTGAGGAGTAGAATATTATTTTAATCCAGGGGAAGAGACTTTCGGCCATATCGTACTTATGTTAATGACAGCGGCTCTGCAGCCGTGCTCTCTGCAACAAGCTCAGGGTGTGCAGCCTTGGTTACAGAGCCCGAGCATTTGTGTGCTCTACACACAACGTGTGTACCAACAGATACATGCTCTGAGAGAGTATTTTAAAAGATTGGTATGTACCTTTGCATGCAAGCAACTGTACTGATAGCAAACTCTATTGATTTTTCATATTCCCTTGCTTTTATGCGAAATGTATGGACACCAGGGATTTTCCTGACTTGAGTACATCGATGTACGTATTGTGTTGTTAAAACAGCCCAAGAATTACACAAATAAATGACTGTCACCACTCAGCTGCATAAGTTTAGGACAAATTTCCAAGCCAGCATGCACACTGCACAGGACCAGCTACAAGTTTTTGCATCTTTGAGAGAAGAGAAACAAAAAAAACCCCTTGGCACAACTAGTAAAAACCCAGCGATAAAAAGCACCACATCTGCTTGACCGGCAGCATTAAAAGCACGACACCAGACCATTTTCCCCCCCATTAATTTAACCTTCCCCCCCAGCCCTCATCTCCTTTGTCCCTGCTCCATCCCACACTCACCTCGCACAGGCAGCTCAGCAGGCTGGAGGTCAGCCCGAAACCCACCCCCCTGCCCTGCGACTGTCCCATATTTGATTACAACACTATATGATGTCACGTATCCAAGACAACTAAAGGCATTACGGTCTCCTGGGGACAAAACCGCCTCTCGGCCATAGATTTCAGCGAGCTGGGACCTGTTGTCCAAGAAGAAGAGCGGGCAGCTGCACCCCCGGCGACTAAAGGCACCCAGAGATGCTCCTCGGGCAGCACCCACGGCAGGCGGGGCCCTTCCCACTCCTCTGGGCTTGCAAAGGGGGCGAAAAGTAAAAATAATTGTTTGAAAACCCATTAAAAAGGCGGTTATCGGCTTTTTGAAGCCCGCCCGAAAAAAAAAATTAAAAAAAAAAAAAAAAGAACGAAAAATACCAAAACTCAACTGAAGGATGGGACAAGCCATAAGCTCAGGGTTTCTTTTCAGCCTTGGCATGAGTGGACTCAAAGGAGAAGACAGGTTTTCCAGGTATTTGCTCAAGTACCTCTCTCATTTTAATGCTCCTTTAATGTCAATATTCTCCCACACCCTGTGATATAATCACAGGCAGGAAAAAACCACCCAAACCAAAAATGGTAACAAAAATCAGTGAAAAGGTGCAATATCAGGAAAAGTTAAGAATTGCTGCAAAATTTTAAAAGGGAAGGGACTGAACCCTTATCATAGCCCAGGGAAGGGCAGGGAGTGAGAGAAAGAGATTTCATCCAACATCTAACTTGCACTTATTCCAGCGCTGCCTGCAGAGACTTTGCAGTTGTGAATCCTTTCCAAAGGCTGCAGTCACTGTTGGACTGGGATCCCTGTGCCTCCGATTTAAAACACACGCACATGACAACAGGCTAACAGACAAACTGGGAAGTGGGGGAAAAAAAAATAAAACGAACAAACAACAAAACAGCAGTGAAAACTAAACTATCAAGAAAAGCCTCGGTGTCACAGGAAGGGGTGGGGGGTGCTTTTAAGAAAAATGCTTTGCTGCTTTTCAAAAGATGCCTTCAGGTCATGTTCGTTAAATTCAGTACATTGCTCGCTAAATGGACTAAAATGCAAGAAAAAAAAAAAATGGAAGCCATTGATTTGATCACAGGCGAGCCATTTGAGCAAATGCCTTGCAAAACAATTCTGATGCTAATTCCCTTTCCAGGGTAACCCTTCCACGTGTTTCTCTAGCATCCTCTGGAAACAGAAGTGAATTATAGCTACATTTCACCGGTGTCAGTAACCATTTACCAACACTAGAAAACACAAGTACCTTCTGGTACCTTCCAGTACCAGAACTCCCCATTTTCAGCTGAAAACCAACAATTTGAAGCTTGGCCCCAAAGGACCCTTCTGCAAGATTTAATTTAAAAGCATCGCCAAAGCCGTAAACCACCAGTTACGGGTACAACTTGGTGATGGGGAAGCTTTCACCAGTTGCTGTTTCCCAGCTCCCGAACCACAAGTTTTCCTCCACAGCCCTGGGCACAGAAAAGCAATCCTCTTCACCATGCTCACCTCCCCGGCCAACCTGCTCTTGATTTTACTCCACAACTGTTGAACTTGGCTTTCTGTTTCAAAACTATATCAGAACCATCTCTCTGCTCCTAAGGGTTGTGGCATTAAATTATCTTTTCTTCTTTCTATATGGTGTCCCCACAGTGGAAGAACCGGACCGAGCAGGTTTCTCGTATTAGAAACCATCCCAGCTGAATCACACAGGTCTGTATGCTGAGGCACACCTTCAGATGGAAGGCTACAGAAGATACAAGTTTCTCTAAACACAGAAGAAAGGCAACCACGCTGGCCAAACGAGACCATCAAAGTACAAGATGCCACCTGCCACTCCTCACACGGCATGGTCAGAAGCCCAAATGCATGCTAGCTCACACTTCCAACTACTCCACATCCCTAAACCATGCCAAACTGGCTGGGAACTGGTCTGCTGATGGTCCTCAGGGATGAGGGTTGCAAGCTTCCCAGCTCCCCCTTGCTCAGCTCTACTCCGTGTGCGTTTTCCAGCCGCTGAGCTCTCTCCACATCCAGTAATTAGCTTTTAGGTCACCGGATACTTGCCCCAAATCTCAGCACAATGCAACCCAGTGAGAGTGTTAAAAAGGAAGCAGGCAGGGGACCGCACGTGAACCGCGAAAGTGAACGCAGCGACAAACTGCAAGACAGGAATGCACTGAAAATAATCCCAGAGAAGAAATGAAGCCTGAGCTTCGTCACCTCAAGGTGCTCCAGGAGATGGGCTTTGGGAGTGCATCCAGGCACGCATCACAAAGTCCACAATAAAAACATGATGGGAATTCCTGTGACACACACTGGTGGGACACCCAGATGCATAAAGCAAAACCAAGACGAGCATCGAGCAGCATCACCAGCCAGCACTGAATAGATGGAAAACACAGTCACGCCGATAAAGCCGACGGTACCCAACGATGCCATGCAACGGCACGCCGAGGCGTGCAGGCCAGTGGCTGTGCGCAGTGGCCAGGTTTGTGGCCGGCCGGAGGGGAAGGCCAGCACGTTGGCCATCAGCGCCACGGCTGCAGGCTGCAAACCTGACCCCAGCCCAGCCCCACATTTCAAACCCGCCCCATCAGCAAGCTCGGAGAAGCGTCGGCGTTAGGCATCTGAGACCAGAGCTGCCATCCTGCACGGCAGCCAACACACACGGGTACCACTGACCCGCGTAAATCGTATTAGGATTTCCTGCCAGCGGGAACTGGGTGAAAACATGCCCAACTTACACTAATCCTTACAGAGGGTGCAGGAGGGCAGGGGTGGGGGTGATTTCTGCCGCAGCAGTAGCTGATTTAATGGAGTCTCTAAGGGAGCTCTCAGTCTAGTTTGAACATAACAGAAAAACATTTGAATGCACTAGGAAAAAAAAAAAAAAGTCAAGTCCACATCGTTGACTTTTGGTATAAATCTTACCTGGACAAATTCCAGGCTTCTCTTAAAATGGTCCCAGTATGCGAGCAGCCATTCGGTAACGCGGGTGTTCCTGCCCCAGACACACCAGTGAGGTTTCCCAGTTGCTGACCGTGCAGACCTGTAGACACTCAGCACTGAGGAGCACCCGGCAGCACTCTCCAAAAGCCAGTGTGACCCAACCCTCGTGCTTCTGCAGCCCTAACGTTTTACAGGGAGGAGGCAGAGCACCAGGGGTCACAAAGACACTGGCTGGCATCAGACAGCACCTCTTCCATACCGCCAAACTTATTCCCCAAGCACGGGCGAGCCGTCTCCCACTTGCCGACGTAAATTGTATTTTGCCAGTACCCCAGAGCATCGCTGTGTGTTTTACCCATCCTGGCGAGGAGAGGATGGAGAGTTCATCATCACACAGCACACACTAAGTCAGAAGGCACGTGTAACATGACAGGGAACGAATAAACACACAGCACACATAAAGGTCCAGCCAGAAAAAAAAGTGACTCAGTGCCTGAGGGTTTTCTTGTTTTACTTGCGTGCTCTCTAGGAGCCACGGAAGCTGCTGGATCTGGGAAGAGACACACCACACACCCCCAAACCGACCCTCTCGGTTGGTGCGCGGGGATGCGCGCAGGGTTTGCAGTCTGCAAGCGCGCACTCGTCTAGAGACGTGAGTCACCGAGTGCCGCCGACAGCAGCGTCTCGGCGCAGGAAGTTGCCCAACACCCATTTCAGTTGCCGAGCGGCAAGGCACGTGCTGCCTCCGTCTACTTCCCTCAAAAAAGTTACAGCCAACGCAGTGACATCCCATGCAGGAGTTTATGCACAATACACCTCCCTAACAAGAGGGGGAGGAACAGCGGCAGCCGTAAAAAGAAAACTCAAGGAGCCAAATGGAATAAAACAGAATTTACACCTGTGTTAAAAGGCAGTGAGCGTGCATCCGCACCGCTAATAGCCTTTACTTGAGGGGACTACAGGTTGCTTTTCACTGATTTACAGCCAGGACAGCAAAGCTGCATTTAACGCAGCTCGTTTTGCACCACGGCGGTGCAGGACTACCCTGGTGAAGGGAACAGCGTAAGAGATGCACGGCAACAGTGGCTGCGGGCACACTGTCACTCCTCCCAACACCCCTACTTTCTGCCACCCCACCAGCTATAATCCCACTGTCCAGCTCGTTCTGATACAGTAACGTGAACCTGCATTTGGAAAAAGTCTCCCGAGTGCCTCCTCCCACAAACACCAGCTCCTCTTAACCCCAACAACGAGCAGCCAAGGAACGACAGCAGGGGAGGAAGGTGCAATTACAGCCCCAGTGAAACCAGCATCCAAACTTTTGCTGTTCTTACGGGAACCAACATTCTTGCACAAGAACCGCATCGCTTTCTCACCAGTTTAAACTAAATCCATACACAGCATCTTCAGGTGCCAGATGATCTCGTTCACCAGAAGAGTTTGCCTTTCCTCAACGTGTCAGGTTTTCAAGTCGACCGCATCAAGCAGGCAGAGCCCGTGGTTAATAAAGCTGGTAAAAATGAGCTTGACATGCCTCTAAGCCTCTGTCTTCTTTCCCAGGCACTATGTCGCTCGCCAGGCAATCCTTTTCCTAGTCCATCAGGACCACTACACATCCCTGTATCTGCTCCGTTACTTACTGGACTGGCACGTCCTGACACTGAGACGGTTGCTGCCAATGCTGGCACCTTCCATCCCGAGCTCCCCAGAGGACACAGGAAGGCTCCTCAAGCAGAAAACCTGTGTTGGTCGGAGCAGCTGAAGCAGAATGCTCCTTGGTTGGTGTCCCGTTTGGATAAAAAAAAATAAATCTTACTCCTGGGCTGAGCAATCCCTGCAGAGCTCCTTCAGCACGGCCTCAGCAGCAGCACCAAAAGCTGGTCACAACTTCATCCTCTGGTGAAGATGCTGCTAACAAAGACATCAACCGTGCTTTATTCCAGCAAGGTCCCCGCGAGCACTCGAGGCCACACGGCTGAAGAGACAGGGGGTCGGTGCCGCTGGCTGCCTCCAGCCCCCAGCTCCCCAGGGCAGCGCAGCACCTACAGCCAGCGCAGCATCTCCACCGCGCTCCGCAAGCGGGAACACTCTGTACAGCTCAGTTTATGGGTGTATTTGGAAAAAAAAATTAAAAACTAAGAGCACAGAAAAGTCCTACACATATTTTAGGCACTTGAGCATACACAGTCAGAGCTACCATGTCCTCCCTATTTCTGCAAAACTCAAGTCAGGCAGCTGGACACAAGCGAGCCCCCAGCAGAAGCCAAACCGCTGCAGCAGCACGTGGCCGAGCTCAGAAATAACGCACCCTAGCACTCCGCTAAGTTCATTAGCTCAAGCTCTGTGCCACGTTAATTACTGTTATAGCTTTCAGTCCAGAGCTGATGTGTCCAGCTATCTTCTGCAGAGCTTGGACAATGTGAGCTGGCACCTGCCCTGGAAAAAAAAATGACAACACCTGCAAACTAGTTCAAGTTTTCGGACATGAAGCCAGCTTAATTTATCCTGCATAGACGTAGCACCACAACACATTTCTAGGAGGTAAAAAAGGACCCCAAACCAGGGAAAACACAGAAGTGATTCGCACAACAGTATGTTACAACCCACCCGGTACCAAAGTCCATCTAAACCCAAGTCCACTGATAACTAGATTTGGAGAGTATGTGCGCACAAAAATATATAAGGTATATATAAAATCATCTTGGTTTTACAAGTTATCCACAAACCCAATCAAGGCACCTGCACAGCATTCAAGCCAAACATCATTCAGCAATTTTCACTTCACATTTTGTGCCCAACGCCCATCCCTCGGCAGGCACCTAGGCGGGGAGGCGAGTTTATCGGCCCCCCCCCCCCGCTCAAGGCAACTCTTTATTTTCTGTTTTTTCCTCTTTGTCCTCTTTGTCTGGGCCTTGTCAGAGCCCAAATCTTTACCAACAAAAGCCAGTTTCCACTCCCATACAAACTGGGAGAGCAGGAATATCCATGTATCCAAGCACGCGGGCAATGGGATGCCGCTTCTCAGCCCAACTCCACCAAAAAAAATCCCCCAAAAACCCGAAAAACTCCGAGGCGCCACGTGCAGCTCCTGCAGAACCTCACCAGAGCTGTTCCCAGCCTTTCACCCCAAAAAACGCGGGACCCCCAGAACCCATCTCCCGCTCCCACCTCCCC
>NW_010126367.1:0-284 GCF_000699245.1 Pterocles gutturalis
CGACCTGCAGGTGGATGGGCAGGACGACAGGGCTGTCCCCCAGGCAGATGGGCTGCAGCACGGTGGCCGCCACCTTCAGGGCCATCCCGCTCTGCGACTCAGCCGGCGGCGTCAGGATGGAGGGCGCAGGGACGGTCACCAGCGGGGACAGGGCCTTCTTCATCAAGTCGGCTGAGTTGATGTTCCAGGCCTCCGCCGTGATCAGCTGGGCCACCCCATTCTCCAGCTTGTTGTTGGCCATCGCCGAGGGTGAGCTGGTGACATCCATGGGCAGGTTCGGGGCG
>NW_010126367.1:329-4004 GCF_000699245.1 Pterocles gutturalis
CTCTACATCGCCATCAGTGGGACCCGTGGTGGCTCTGGACTGCCAGGAGCATCAGCACCGACATAATTTGGCCTGCAAGCCAGAAACAGATTTTAGGCACCACATAAATCTCCTCCTTAAAATAATATTTGCAATTACCTTTAAAGACCCCCATCGCCAAAGAAAAGCCGTTAAACGCTTCCATGCTTCAGGCTAACGGCTCCATAATACAGTGTGGTGTATATACAGAGATGCTGGATATACATACATCTGTGAGTGTTGTACGAAAAGTTTTGAGGAACTTATATTTAGCTGTAAACACCGATAATTTAAAAGGCCTCAAAGGCTGCCTGCAGCCAACCTCCCCCCGCCCCACTACACAGCCTGAAACAAGGACTCAGACCATCCCTTCAACGTTTTTAAACAAAGTTACACGTAATGACAGCGCAGGGCAGAGCCCAGTAACAGTGCACTGTTTTAAATAAAAAAAAAAAGCCCCCAAAACAAACATTTCTAAAAATATCATGGGTAAGAAATTTTCTGCTGTGGGCAAAGGGTCCTCTCTTCCCCTAAAATATGCATTCTTTTTTCTTCCTGCTGGGATTTACTTAAAGTGAGCTGCACGCTGCATACAGTACCTTGAACCTGCCATGTTCAGGATGAGAAACACGAGTGGCCAGGCAACAGCAAAGCAAAACCAAACCAAACCCCAGCACTCACCCCGCCACAGAGCTAGATAGAGATGGTGATCTGAACCAGGCACCTGATTTGTTAAAGACCCGAAAAATAAAAAAAAAAAAAAATCAAAGCAACCTCAAATTTATTTTGACAGCCCAACCCTTTATACTAACCAAGCAAATGGCAATTAAAAAAGAGCAGAGAGAGTTTCCATCCATGACTATGGTGAAATCTGTAGCCTATTTCCTACAGAGATTAACACCTCTCTCCTCCTGGAAAAAAAAGCAGCAAACTAGTGGCGCTGTGAATCCATTTATTTAGAAGGATAAATAATTACCACCCCGCGAGCTACCGCCAGCAGACTTAGGCTGGGGGGCTGGCCGCTCCGCCTGGCGCTGCCCGCGCCTCTCCCGAAGTGCGCAGTGCATCCTGCTGTAGTAATAATCACCATGGAAACTTGTCCAGTTTCAACTCTGTTACCATGGGAAAGCACTGGTGCACCCCAAATTTACATTTTTCACCTGCACACGGCTGAATCCTGCTCCCTACGAGCAGAACGTGTGCTGTTGCCGCCAGGCTGGCTGGGCCGGTGGGAGCAAAATGCTTCCCCGTGTCCCACAGGCATGCTGGTGTTGTGATGATGGGGAGGCCAGCACCACTCCGAAACTGGATGAGTGAGGAGTCCCTGCCTGGGGATGTGTCTGTGTCAGAGAGCATGCAAAGAGCTCCGCCAGCTCTGGCGCTTACAGAAATTATTTATTTGCTCACATTGATGTTTGTAGGACCAACAAACCTGCAAACCAAGAGGTGACAGGGAAAAGCGGTGAAAAAAACAAACCCCACAAACAAAGGCTAAAAATGGCCAAGGCAGGGAAGTGGGAAATCTCCCAAGTCTCTCCTGAGACTTGTAAATCCTTGGTTTTAGCAGTGAGATGCCACGGCGAGCGTAAGACTACAAAAATGCTGGGAGTTAATAGAGGAGGCTGGTTGGGTAAAATGCTAATAATTTATCAGGCGCGTTTGAGTTCTTAAAAAGAATTTTAAAAAGTAAACAGATGAGTCATTTATTTTCCCCTCCTGCTGCTGGCTTAAGGAGGATAATTCTAGATTTTTCTCATCTCATGAAATGCTCTGCAGAAAACATTCACAAATACATGGTTGAGGGGGTTTTTTGTTTGTTTCCTTTTCCAGCCTCAGTTGAGAGAGATTGCAAGCAGGCAGAGATGTCCAAGCACCAAAAAACACGAGCAAAAATCAAATCCCTGATTCAGAAATTGGCAAGTATTGGTACAAAAAAAAATTGGGCCAGTGTTGTTCTGGGGTGGGGGGGCGGAGAAGAGCAATTGTTTAAAAAGATAAAGACAATGAGAAGACTGCTCAGCAGATTCAAGCTGGAAAAAAAAAAGATTATGTTCTTTCTGTTAAGGAATTAAATAGCCATTTTCTACTGCTCTTATATAATCTCTCCCTCCCTCTTTTTAAAATTACCACTTTAAAACTCTGTGGTCTCTGCAGTGTACACCAGCATCTTTGCTCCTCTAGCTGCTGCAGCACAGCCAAGTACTTTGCAAATGACACTGGCTCTTCCCCTATGTTTCTGTTTGCTTGAGAAGCGTGAGATCACAGTGTTTTCATAGGGAATTAATGAGCTGGCGGGGACAGGAAATGACCCCCTGTTCTCCTGGCAAACCCATTTAACATTGAGAAATAGAAGAATCAAGATGAAAATTATGCTGCATAAGAGAACTGAGGGATTATCATGCTGTACACAACCATGGAGAGAGCGAGTGATCACCATCGAAGATGAAAGTATAAAACTTAATAAAATCCCCCCATCACTGCTTTAAAAAGTGACAGGGCTGGAGGCAGAGGAAATACCTAGATGAGGGGAAGGATTGCTCATCTGTCACCATCAGGCACCTTGAAGAAATGTCTGTGGGGTTGGCTGAGGGTTTTTTAAGGCACAGTCAAATACTGTTATCCAGGATGAATCCTATAGGTCTCTGGGATCATAGAATCACAGAATGGTTAGGGTTGGAAAGGACCTTAAAGATCGTCGAGTTCCAACCCCCCTGCCACCTGGGTCTATAAATACAAAACACTGAAAGTGCTACTGGCACTGCTCGTGGTCCCACACTGCCTCTGAGAGCACCTCACCATGCAAGTTGAAGGAGACGGAGAGAAAAGTGAGGCGCAGCCCTTAACCCAGGTTTATGGGCTTGGGGTGGGTTTATTTCCCCCCTCAACTTTCCTATGTGGAAGTGTACCTTTCTGTATTTTCCGTGCACCTGCTTCTTGAGCATGTGATTGCTACAGAAAAAACAAAGAAAAACAAACCCAACATATGCATACATGTATATATACACTAAAAAATATTTCATGATTGTGCCTGCAGTTTGCAGCTGGGCAGTAGCTGTCTGCCAGGTATGGTGGGTTCCCAGCGCAACTGCCCCCTGCACCCTGTAAAACAATTTTTGGTTTCAGCTGGGAGGCAATCCCAGGGCTGCTAAATGTGTGTTACACTAAACACCTATTATCAACATCAGTAAGCAGGCTGAGTGAGAAGGATCTGGGTCCCTAAGCCTCAGAAGAGGAAACGTTTGAAGATCTGTGATCAAGAGACAGTTTGAAGTTCTCCAAAGAGGTGTTTTGTAGTTCCCATACTCCTTTTTTATACTGTGTACACTGAGTACATAGTACAAAACCATAAGTCAACATGGAGATGACTTAAACTAAAGTAAATTTTCAACATTGATATGAACAGTGATAGCTGTATTATATTTCTCCTTTAATAAAAAATCATCTTGAAGTATGTGCTAGTTTGTGGGTATTTTTTGGGTTTTTTTAAGAGTGCTGCTTCACTGTACATCAAGTATTCAGAGCTACACAGTTTTTAAAACAAGTTTAATGGACTTAATATACACAAATTAAAGTAATATAGTTCAGTGAAATTGCCTTAAGTTTCCTCTGTCTACCACACCTTCGTGCTGGAAAATCAATTAATTTCACTTTCCCTCC
>NW_010126367.1:4035-8727 GCF_000699245.1 Pterocles gutturalis
TATCTATTTAATATTTAATTTGCTGTTTGTTTTAATTGAAAAGAAGCCTGCAATACTGAAAAGAGCCCTACTGTAAATAAGCCGGGCTTTCCCACCAGGGTGCTGATAAGAGTTAAGTTCATAGCACTATGCAATGATGTGTGTAACTGTACAGGAAATGGTATGTTAGCTATACAGAAATGCCATGAAAGGGGTGGTGATAACTCCAGCTTATTTTTTTTATCTCCTGCTGATGGCCGTGCAGCAGACTTTTCTCAGGGCTGTTGCATGCCTTCCCGTGGGACCACAGCACTGCACCGTACACAGCTATCCCCACGCTCCGCTTGTTCCTCCGTACTGCAGCTTGTACCTCACTATCAGCACGGAATTCAAATTATACTGTGCACACTAGGGAAAGGGTCTCCAGTGTTCCCTTTGGGGGATGCCCTGCTCAGTATCTCCTGGAAAAAATGGGTTTCCTTTCAGTATAAATACAGTATCAAAAACAAATTCAGAAATCTTGACTTAATGGAACAGCTTGGGGACAAATTTATGGATGGTTTTGGACTTCAGCGTTTTGCCAAGACTTGCTGCTTGCTGTCACTGATCCTCCTGCCAGATGCAACATGTTTGATTTTTGCTCTGCAGAAGCTCATTAACAAGGGCCGTGGTGAGAGCAGCCCCAATGAGGATACTCCACCACCTTTTGGGAGGGCGGCAGAGCTGCCAAGCACCCCTCGTGGCATGCACCCGACCTTGAGCGCCATGCCAGGTCCTGCATGCCCTGGTCACCGTTGGGCTGGGATGGCCACCATGTGGCAGCACACCCCTTCACCCTCGACACACCACAAAACCACACTCCCAACCTGCACCCTAGGGAGATGTGGGTTTCTGAAGGAGCTCAGGGTTGGGCCTGCCCATCCTCAGCAGCCCCTGCAGCCGAAGCTTTACTAATCTTTCTGCATCCGTCTGCAGTAAATACATAAATAGGCAACACGGACACATATTGGCACACACCAACAAACAATAAATCATCTTCCATCCTGCAATTTTTGCTTTGTATAGTTTGAGCCATACACAAATAAAAGGCTTTACCATGTTGTTATGCGTGTCTTGTTGCTAGAATAGAAAAAATATATTTGAATAAAGTGAGCTTTCATATATCAAATACATGGAGCTATTAATACACAAATACCATGCTCTGGAAGGGGGATTGGACTAGATGATCTTTCGAGGTCCCTTCCAATCTCTAACATTCTGTGATTCTGTGATTCTGTGAATGTCCAGGTTGGCTCTCCTGTACATGCAAACCACAGCTGATTTCAGCAGTGTTTGCCTCACACATTTCTCAATGATTCACCTGTTTGGGCACCTGGGACTGACAATCCTGGCCATCCTGCTTCCCCTTTTAGTAGTGTGATCCTCAAGCACCAAAGGGCAGAGGAGTAATCAATTCACAGCCAATGGTGAACTAACCTTCCCCTCATGATTCACCATTCGTGGTGCTGCGTTTGATACCCGACACACACCTTGGCCGGGCTGCGGAGGCACCAGGAGGGCTGGCGGGACCTGTCCCCTCTCTGCTCGCAGAAGGGCTGATGGTGACCCCCTCTGAGGTACGGGGCAGGCAGACCGTTTGTTAAGGCAACCAGCCCCTCACACCCCTGCCAGCTCACAGCTGGACCCCAAACACAGTCCCATCACCTCTGGAAAGAGGCGGAGGGTTGATGCCCCCTTGGTCATCACCAAAGGGAAACCGCTGGGGATGCACTTCTCTGTCCCCTCCAAGGGGCACTGAGGAAACATCCCAGTTTAGCCCTGCCCTCTCCTGCCTGGTTCCTTTGACCCAGCAACTCTCTGTTAAGATTTGGGAGGCACCATTTAAAAGTGACTGAGTGCAAAGTGAGAAAGACAGAATCACAGAATCACAGAATGTTAGAGATTGGAAGGGACCTCGAAAGATCATCTAGTCCAATCCCCCTGCCGGAGCCGGAATGCCTAGATCAGATCACACAGGAACACATCCAGGCGGGCTTTGAATGTCTCCAGAGAAGGAGACTCCACAACCTCTCTGGGAAGCCTGTTCCAGTGCTCTGTCACCCTCACCGTAAAGAAGTTTTTTCTCATATTCAAGAGGAACCTCCTATGTTCCAGCTTGCACCCATTGCCCCCTGTCCTGTCACTGGATGTCACAGAGAAGAGCCTGGCTCCATCCTCCTGACACTCACCCTTTACATATTTATAAACATTGATTAGGTCACCCCTCAGTCTCCTCTTTTCCAGGCTAAAGAGACCTAGGTCCCTCAGCCTTTCCTCATAAGGGAGATGCTCCATTCCCTTAATCATCTTTGTGGCTCTTGGAAAGACAAGCAGGATTCCCTCCTGCAGAGAGAGGAGGGAAGGCTACACTGGAGTACCCCCGCCAGTATGGAAGCTACACCCACAGCCTTTGCTCCCCATCCCTCTGCACAACATCCCCTGCTCACCACGCACCTATATGCTGTCCCACGTTACTTCTCACTCTACAGGAGCTACACTGTGGAGGACAAGCTGGGCACTGCTGAGGAGCAGTTAAAATAAGAGCATCTCATCACACAACTTCAGAAGGCACCAGAGGAATAATAAGGCTCCGACACAGCTCATGCAACAGGTACTCTTATATTTTCCACTGCTGCATTATGGAACCTTCCGGGAGGCAAACCTATTTGCGTCCAGTCTCCCATCCAGGCTTTTAAGCCCCGGGGGAACAAGAAGGAAAGGCAATCATTACAGCAGCACAAAATGGCATGTTATAGATGGGACATTGACAATATGTATACACTGCTCCGACACACAGCATGATTGTTCTCAAATGCAGCAGCTTGACTGGCTGATTGTACTTCGGTCTTTTAAATAGTTCAGCTGAGAAATACCCAGGCAGTCTGCCTATTGCACGGGCTAATCACCTGCAAAGAGCCATGCTAGAGCCACATATTTGCTAACTATATTGCTGTTGTCAACAGCCTGTAGTTAGCAATCCATTCCAGGGAGGAGAGAACTCACTTTCTTCTCATTTAAAAACAAATCAGACCAATTGAAAAAAAAAAAAAAATCCTGTCATGGGCCTGAAACCAGTGTCTTTACTCCCAGGGGCAATATACACAAGACAGACGATAAATGCTGTGGAAGGAATAGAGCATTTGCCTGACAAATTTCAACCTGTAGTGAATTTTTATACCCAATCTGAAAGCCTCACAAAACAACCCTACATTTGCAGCAGAAACTGTGACATACCCTAAGCGTAAGGGAGACAGCACATGGCGCCATACTGCCAGGTGCCTTTTCCCTTCCCTGCTCCATTCACAAACTGTTCCGCTAAATCAATATAATCCTTAACTGATGGTGTCCTACTTTCAAAAGGACCACTGTTCATGCAATACATAGCATTACATATAAGCAAGCATTACAAAAACAGGGCTACTTTTAAATTATTTGACATTGATCTTGCTATTCTCCAATGCTCAAGTTTCTCATACCCACAAGCGCATTCCAGTTCGGGGTCTCTCAACTGTCACGCTTGGAGGAACCTTGCAGTAAGTTTCCAAAAATAAAACCTTTTGAATGGTGGTTTATTTCTTTCCCTTGGCATAGTACAGAAATGCCTGAACAGCAGCAGCTTGCTTAGTTTGCAGTACGCTGAACACGCACTCTGAAGCGGAGACAGTGCACAGAAATCTGATGTATTAAACCTGACACGTGAAGGACAAATATAAATTTTCCAGCCATAATTACTGCTGAGTCACATGCCACCGGGTTCAGTGACGTCCCTTCCCACTCACTGCAGCTTTCACGCTCAAATTTCTGTTCAAACACGGTAAAATGAGTTACTGCTTTTGCGACTGCAGAAGTATCTGTTTAAATTGGCTTTCGGCTTTCACTCAAAGCTGCTGGCAGCATGCAGATATCTCCTCCCAGAGCATGACGTAGTCCATTGGGATGGGGACGCTGCCAGCTGCGGAAGTGTGCTGGGACAGATGCATCGGGGACCCAGCAATCACATCCCTGCCCCGAGCACCTGTGGTGGGGAGGTGCTGCCTGCATGGCCCTGTGGTAACGTCTTCTCACCAGCAGCTCCTCAAAAGCCAAACTGTAGGGCTGCTTCCTCCTGGGAAAGTCCTGTTGTACTCCCTGCCTCTCAGCCCCATCATGCACTTCTGCTTGTTCAGAATCAATGAATCACAGATGGGTTGAGGTTGGAAGTGACCTCTGGAGGTCATCTGGTCCAACAACTCTGCTCAGGCAGGGCCACCTACAGCCAGTTGCCCAGGACCATTTCTAGGCAGCTTCTGAATATCTCCAGGGATGGAGACTCCACAACCTCCCTGGGCAACCTGTGCCAGGGCTTGGTCACCCTCACAGTGCAAAAGCATTTCCTGATGTTCAGAGGGAGCCTTCTGTGTTTCAGTTTGTGCCCACTGCCTCTGGTCCCATCACTGGGCACCACTGAAAAAAGCCTGGCTCTGTCCTCTTTGCAACCTCGTTTTGGGTATTTGTATGCACTGATGAGATCCCCCCTGAGCCTTCTCTAGGCTGAAGAGTCCCAGCTGTCTCAGCATTGCCTCAGAGGAGAGGATGTTCCAGCCTTTTCATCACCTTCATGGCCCTTTACTGGATCCTCTCCAGTTATGTCCATGTCTCTGCCATACTGGGGAGCCCAGAGCTGGACCCAGCACT
>NW_010126368.1:0-92378 GCF_000699245.1 Pterocles gutturalis
TTTTTTTTTGAGACCCATTATTTCTCTTGGTTAGCTTTCATTCGTTGACTTTCCATGAAAAAAAAGGCCATTCTCCAGCTAAAGATGCATCTTATGTTCCTAGGGAATAATGAGTTGTCTGTCAGGTAATATAAAGAATCTTGGCTTGCTGCTTCTTGAGTCTTTAACTTATGTAGTTAACTAGAGGGCTTCAGTAAATAATACACATAAACCATAAAATTCACATAAACATATTTTTTTAATACTTAAAGAACTATGGATATATTAGGAACATCCAACAGACCCATAGTTAAGATCACAAGCATTTTCATATTAAGGATTTAGATGTATATAATTTACTTACTTTTCTGTAGATTAAGCTTTAATTCATCCAAACACTAGAAGAGAGTTGTGGTTTGCTGTGACCTGTGAAAGCAATTAAAACGCTGTTGGTGAAAGATTGGCATATTCTGACTATCAGTAGCCTTGTTTACAGCAAAAAATCAAAACTCTGGGCATGCTACCTATACTGAAGAAGACGAAATTAATTTGGTCGAAAGTAGAAATCTATCAAGGAGATATTTTATATTCAATACATCTTCTGTGATACAATTACAATCACATAATTGCAGATTTTACCCTGAACATTTCTGTACCAAGATCAGGTCTGTCTAGCTATTACAGGGTCTTGTTCCCATAACCACATGCTGTACTTTATATACTGATATTTGTTGACAATAAGATAATGCTATTGCAGATATCTGCAAATATTTAATGGAAAAATGTCAAAGTCAAACAAATCACAGCATCTCTTGTGGTGACTGAGAGAAACTGCAGTTCCTTTGCTGTACCTTTTTCTCCTTTTTGCTTTCTTCTTGCAAGTTCTCCCAAACCACTAATCAATTTCCCAATCCTTGCATGCTCCATCCAAGACAAATAGAAAGGGAGGAAAATAGCATTTCTGTTACCAAATGGCCACTGAAACATTCTTCAGTGAACCATAAAAACAGTTTACATCCACTGTTTCAGAAGACCATGATTTATGCAATGTTTCAAAGCCTATGTCCAGAGGGTTTGCTCTTCACACTCAGTATACCTTAAGGATATAGTGAAGTCATTGAATTCATTGCCAGACTGCAACCCTAAGAAAAATTACACTTTTTCTCCTTCAGTTGCCTCTATAATTTAGATATTCCAAATATTTAAAAATCTCTTCATTCATACGCAGAAGAATGAATACAGACATGCAAAGAAAAACACATAACATCTATATTCTTTCACCTATTCCACTAACAAGAAGTAATGAAAATCAAAGTTCCCAGCTTTAAGTAGCAAAGTTATCACTTTAAAGAGGTGCATCAAGCTTTGAGGTTTTCTTGAACACATATTGGTAAATCCTACCAGCTGATTTTAAGAGAATTTCAGTGATTTAGAAATGACTCACAACAAACTGCCATTCTTTGAATGCTATCTCACTCTTTGGTGTGTAGCAATTGAACTAATAGGAAGATTTATTCAATGTTAGTGAAACTTAACTCACCTTGAGATCAGTTTTTCATCATAATTCCTGCTTGGAGAAATCAATACAAAGCTAGCGAGCACTGTGTCTGTTCCACAAAGTTTTTACATGTTGCATTCCTACTGTATAATAGCCTCTTTCATGTCAATATAATCTGTGCTACAAAGAGTCAATTAATTCCAGTCTGGATAATGAAGGTATGTTCTGAACCCTTCAGAGCTATCAACCAGACACAGTACATTTGAATGCAATTATGTTGCCAAGACTTTCTGAATGCTCAAGGGTCTAGGAGACAGATGAAAGTTACAGAGCAAACAAATAAGAAAATCAAAGCTAAAAGTGGGGGCTAAAGTGGTAAATCACCTATATGCCCTTTGTCTGTGGAGACTAGTGCTCAAATTCTGCATTAGGACCCATAGTGAAAATAATTTTAATGGCTTCAATCTGATCCCCTGAGTGCAGTTTATCCACATTACAGATTTTACTATACCATTAAGAATGACATCCATTTTTCTCCTAAAGAAAGGTGTGCAATAGGAATAACAGGGGACATTTCACAGCCCAGGATTGATGTATGTTGGCAGAGCAATGTGTGAAGACTGTAGGCCTGTAATAGCCAGGGGATTAAGTACGGATTAAGGTGTACTGAAAGGGACCATTGAGAACTCTGTATGACCTCTGACTGCACAATAGTGCTAATATTCGGACCTTAGTTTCATGAATGCCATTTTCATCAGTATAGTTATTAAGTATAATAAATTAATGTATATCTGAAGATCGGGAGGCTATGGTAGCTTATCTCCTACAAGGCTGGGTGCTGCAAATCATAAAAAAGACTGCACTTTTCACTTAACCTGATCTAGAACTGTAGTAAAAATAAGAGTAGACTACATTTTAGAAATATTGCAATAATAATAGTAAACTAACACAGTTGTAGGGTTTATTCAGTATTTATTGTGGAAGCTGTACAAAGCTGAGGCTCACAAACATGAGGACCAGCTTGATTTATCACAGGTAATAATCCAAAACATTTTTAGGGCTGTATTCTTGATCAGTGTTTTATACATCACAACGTGGTTTTGGAGCATACTTCTTTGTTCTGTTTTGGCATTTAGTTCAAGTTTAATGTTCTTGTACCAGCTCCTTTACTCCCATGGGCTGTTTCTGTTTTTCTTCAAATAATGATTCATGTAGCTGTCCTTTACGATTATGTCAGCTCACATTGCGTCTGGGATCTTCTAAATGATAGAGTTGATCCATTTATGAATGGAACTACAGGAATTCCCAGAGGCTGAATTTTTTTAAGCAGCTGCCTCCAGGGTAGTACCATGTTACCCAAGAGACCCTCTGACATTGTGTCCAGATAGAAGCAGTACAAAGAGTTAAAACCTTATGCTGGCAACAAGAGCAACCTTGTAATATTGCCTGTGGTGTATCAGCTACTCACTGTTTCTGGTCCTTCTATGCATAAAGGATTTATTGGGTGCTCCAAAAAAGCTCTGCTGGTCAAAACTGCAGCAGTGAAGCACTGAATGTCCCTCTCCCAAGTCCAGCACTGTGCCTTACATCAGCTAAAAAGTTATTCTTGGTGGAGCACAAACGGAAACAGGGAGAGCTGTAGCAAGGTCCCACTACTGTTATGTCCCATCTGGAGTTTCTATGCCAGTTAGCTTGCAGGAGACTTTTAACTAGATAACAATAGCCTGCAAATACTTGCAGAAGCCTTAATTTTTCACACTTCTTGAAAATGATAACATCCTATATGATGGATTCCATAGAAAAACACAATTTTGGTTTTTCTACCAAAAAAATTAATATCTTGAGGGATCACCTCCATATGCAGGGAAAAACGGTTTTGGTATATTTACTATTTGGCCATAAACTCAGGGTGAAATACGGACCCTATAGAAATTAATCAATTTCTAACACTGGCCTCAATAGGGCCAATAGTTGGTGCTCTGAAAACTGGAGCTCTTGTTACTGTAACCGCTAAGCTGGAGCATTGGCTAAAGATTAGTCTGGGTGGAAGATTTTTCATATCCCACCCCAACCACCACTCTAAAGTATCACTAGTTTCAACTTGGAAAAGATTCAAAGAATGCTTTTGGTAGGCAAACAGGACATAAGAGAAGGATAATATAAGAGAGGAAGGATAGAACAGGAGGAAAGGGGACTATTAACTTCCAAGTCCAGCACATGCTGATATCTGATGAATTTGACCATCAGCAACAAAAGTTGGTCTTTTCCATGTCCTTTGACTTCTATACCCAATGTGCTCTTCCTTCTAGAAAAGAAAATAAAAGCAATTTACTTGAGGGAAGAAAAAGATTAATTGGGAAGGTCTGTTAAAGGAACCCGTTTCTTTTTTATACTCTTAAAACTAAAATATTCTCCATAAACCCTTCTGTACTCTGAAACAAACACCCAATAAAGAGAAAAAGCTGTTAAAATGAAACATTTTCCTTGGCAACAAGGTTTTGCACTGAGCATGCTTCTGCTGAAATACCAACTGTGAAATGTTTCGCATGAAGTCAACAGAAAGCCTTAATCCTCCAGTTGTTGGCATTTTGTTTATGCATTCAGCATATGTTATTCTCGTTCCTATTGTTATTACAGAACATGGTTTAAAAAATAGCTTTGTCTTTGTTCAATGACAATGGTTATGAACAAATTAGAGTTTGAAAATGCATTTTCCTCTCTTATTTGAAATTCAAAGACAATCTTTCATCAAATGGGAGATTTCAAATGGTACTTGGAAAAAGCATAGAAAAAATACATACAGTAATAAAAATACCATAGTACAATTTTTTTATATATATGGTCTGGTTATTCTCAGTAGATTGCTCTAAAATGTTCATAATGTAACCTCAGGGTAACATGAATTTTGCTCTAAGAATAAAATGCAGCAGAAGGTATCGAAGGGAACAAATGTGGATCCTCTTTTTTGTTAATCCCAGGATGATGTATGTACTCTCATGAAAACCACAGGAAGCTTATGGACTTGATGTTAAACCAAGGGAAACTTTGTGGATTTTGACTGGCCTTGGCTTTGTTCCATCTTGAAACTTAAAGTAAGACTTATGGCAATTTTACTCCTAAGGCCAAATTCATCCTTAATGCAGATCCATAGAGGTCAGAAATCTTTTATCAAGGATAAATTAGATAACTAGGACCTCAAGTTATTCCACAGGGAATTTTGTACCTTAGAGTATCAACTTGTTTCCATCATTCTCCCATTAAGAAGAAAGAATGTAAAGGGGTTTTTCCCACAATCAGTGCAGTATCTTACATTTGTCTGAAGCATCAGAATTAGAAACTGTAATGGAATTTTAGCTCCTGCACGATGAAATAAAAATATATCAGAATGGTAGAATCTGTGGGAGCGCTTTTTTTCAATGATGGCAGTAGGATGCAAAATTGTTTTACTGTCCTGTGCATAGATGCGAGTTGGAACACTGTGACACCTCACTGTGAGAAAGGCTGCTTCAGAATGTAACGTGACTGAGATCAGATTTAGGCAATTATAGATAGCTCATAAGAAAAATCCATTATTGTAAGATTTCAAGCAGCCTGTGGAGGCTTATAGAATCTACTTAGATACATATGCACTCCAGTCAGATACGGACATACTTTGGTGCTTATGCACACTCCTGCTCCTAACCTATTATAGTTTGTCCTTGAGATGCTACCCGAGCAGGATAATTGTAAGTATTGGAGGTGATAAGCAATAGGTTTACATTCCTCAGCTTCACAGCCACAGAGAATTTTTAAAAGGTCATTCAACTTTGTAAAGTAAAATTTGAAAGTTCAGAATGCAGAAAAAAATATAAGTGAAATTGAAATTAATGATATTTTTTCTTTTTCCCTGCATATTGCTATAAGTTTTCTGAAAAAAAACCCACCAAAACTCAGATGGTTCTACACTGAATTAATAAGAGAAAATAAAATAATATAGTTCAGAATTTTGAGCAGTTTTTTGCATATTCTGACCAACAGTGTGGCCAGTTACCAAAAACAATGGAAATTTCTGTGACCACAGTCATCTCTGCTGCTACGGTTATATGTCTTCACTGCTGCAATGTTTCATTAGAAATAATTTTAGGCTAGGAAGGTTTGAGGATGTATCCAGGTTTTTACACCCTCTCTGTCACTGATTCTGTGGAAAAAAATAATCTGCTTAAGGGTACAACAATTTTAGCATTCTCCAAGTTTGCTGTAGCTAAATGGACTGTTGAATCTATCCTCAGGCTTCAAAGTATGTTGTAACATGCCTTGCATCTACCTGTAAAGATGTGTTTGTGCCTGTGCAGACATGATGTTTAAGTAACAGTACTCAAGGTGACATCCACTACCACAGGTTTGCATCCCAGTCCTGCACTTCACTGTCTGGAGGAGGGGTTGTTATTCTAGTGCTAATTAACTACTTCTCCTTCCCTCCCTATTGCCACAGGAAATTGCTTACAGACCTTCTAAATAGTCTTTTTTAAAACAGAAGGAACAAAATATGTATGAATATTTGAGGGGGGAAAGACATCAAAATTGTTGTAGAAAACAGGTTCAGCTGGTGTGAAATTGTCCTGTCTGCTAGCATTTTCACACATTGCTTGTAATAGACTGATTCTGAGGTGGAAGAGACAGGCAGATTAAGGAGGAGAGGGGAGTGTTGTTCACAAGTCATTTAATTCACTGCCTTTAAGAAGAGGAACCGCAGTGACTACTGCCTGACTCACTTTCATGTGATTAGGGAAGGCTCCTACTCGGGATGCAACTCTTGGTTATGGGCTTTCATATGAGCTGAAGAGGTTCCTGCTCAGGATATGTCTTGATTACTTTTTTTGTCCACCTGGAACGACATAAATTCTGCTTGGAGGCCAGCTTAGCACAGAGTAAACTGTCTGATGCAAAGGCAAATTTAATACACTTGGAAAACTGTGACTGAGATCAGAGTTGTGTAATATGGCTGTGTAGTCATAGTCAGCATCTTTCCAGAGAAAGAGGAAAGGTGGTTACATGGTTTAGTTTCAGACATGCAAATGCAGGTGCTTATCTCAAGAGATTTACTTCCCTAGGTGCTCTGTAATCAATTGAACTAAATAGGTCAGATGCAGACAGATTAACTTAGTAACTAACACAGCACAGCTAGGTTTCACGGAGTGTTATTCAAGGTGGAGTTTGCTCCATTTTCCTCTAGGTAAAATACCTTGATTTTACGTTGATCTCTCACGACTTCTTGTTTTTTTTGTCCTTTTGGCTGTGTTATCTCTCTTTCAAAGGGCATTTGCTGGCCTACTGTGGCAGGGATGCCATGTGCATTTCTGTTTGTATCATTTGTAAGAGTAGTCGTCTTTCTTTCACATGCTTTACAAATGTAAAATGTGATAAGATAAATGTAGTATTTATGGGATGAAAGGAAACTTAAAATAATTTCTGAGTAGATGTCTGTGTATTGCTAACAAAAAATAAAGAAAGTCATAGCACTAAAGTAAAAAGGAATTACATCTGTGCAAGGACAACACCACATCAAGGAAGAATAATTCACTTTGTCCTACCTTGGGGTTAAATGCTCACTGCTGCTTGGGAAAGCTTGTGTTTCCTTTGTGCTGTGTATGTCTGTGAATGTTTTATGAATCTAATTGAGCTTAGGAATCAAGTTTCTTAGACAGACACAGTTTATTCAGAAGAATAAAGATACAGCAGAAAGATATTGATTTTTGAGGAATCTACGCCTTGTGAAAAATTAACCAGACATTCCTTCCAAATCAATAGTATCACCCTTGCTGTTTCAGGACTTCTTAATCTGACCCACAGAGTATTCCTAGTGCAAAATAGTCTGTACCATCATTCTTTTCACAAAAACTGATTTCTGCTGTCCCCTTTGTCTATGTTTATATCTCTCACTAGTTTGTGTGGGTATGCACACGTGCATGTCTCTGTATAGGAGTACTGGTGTTCATGAGAAACAAAGAGGCTGTACTCCCGTGCCTTACAAGTTTAGAGGTGTGACACATGTACGAATATTTCTCATAAAGACCAAGTCTTATTTTACTGATGGAACTTAAAACACAAACATTTTACTTTTCCATATTTAAATGCTGTTTTGGAAGAAAAGGTACTAGAAGATAAAAGTCCTTTCGGTCTCCATTCCCAAGGGTTTTGCTCCTGAAACCATCATTAAAGCTCACAGTTATGGATACTAAATCTTGGTAAGATTCGCCCTATCCAAAGCTGAAATTTGCTGCAGTTGCCCATCCATTAAAGAAATTTTACTTAGCAACTGACAGCTATACAGGACTAGTCAGGTGAGTTGCTTCACAGACCTGGAGCAATTATTTCCCCTCTGTTCATGAGCATTGTTCTGTAACTGGTCTCCTGTTTCAAACTGACTTATTTTTAAAATTCCTTTTATTTTATTTTCCCTCACAGTCATTCAGTGTTAGTTTTCTTGAACTTGAGAAAGACTGAATGTTGTTGTTTTTGTGATAACTTCATCAAGTTGACAAATTTTCCATGAAAAGACTTTGCTAACCTTCTTTCATGTTTCATATCTTCTGTAACTGTGCAGCAAGGGTTTTGTACATCCTAATTTCTCACTCTTCTGAGACTAGTGATGCTCTCTGTTTAATAATGTACATTGAATAAAACCTCTCTGCAGTGAAAGAAAGTAATAGAATTACTATCAGCTATCACTGATGTAGCACTGAATAGAAAAAATATATTCTATTTTGCAGTTAGTTTTTTCAGTTTTAATTTACTAGTCATGAATGGATTTGCTTCTATATATTAGCTATTAGTGCCGCATACGTTTCTGAGACAATACTGGGGATGGTTTCCTCTACTGGATGTTGCATAACAGAGATTTAATGTAAGTGACCAGAATCTACTTTCTATAGGAGCCTATGGAACTTGGCCTGGATAAAAATAAGCATTTGTGACTACCCTGAGTATCCCTTGGTATACAACACCAGCAGGAACACAGGCAACCTGTAAAAAGACTTATACTCCTGTCAAAACATGCCCTCCTGTACTTTTTGGGAACATAGCTCTCTTGCCCCACCACAGTGGACGGTCAAGAGAGGTTTTTGCGATTCCCCAAAAAGAAGCACCGGCTGGGTGGAGTCAGACAATGACTCAAGGAACAATACAAAACGATTTTATTTACCTCAGCAACTGCAAAAATATCACGAATCAACTTCTCAGAGTCAAGCACCAAATCACCCTTATCAGTTATCACCAAACATCACTCATCCATTAAGCAAACACCAAATAATGCTCAATCATTATTTGGAGGCAAAAATCAGACAGAAAACAGAGTAGGAAAGAGTTGAAAGGTAAGAAAGGGGGCAGAAAGACAGAGATAGAGAGAGAGACACACACAAACACAGAGACATAGAGAACATCACCAACCCTTCGTTCCAGCACGTGTCTTCTCTTCAGGCAGAAATCTTCGTTTCATGCAGAAACTCCAGAAGTGGGGGGTTGATGGGTCAGCAGGGAGCACAGTTTGGTCTTCGTTTTTTATACCGTTTGGTCCTCGGAGGGGGGGGCCACGCATCCAGGTCACCTTTGAGGTTGACCTTTGGGGGGCATAACAGCCCTGCATCCAGATTGCCTTCGGGTGGGGGTGCAGCTGGTTCTCCCCCAGGGAGACAGACTTCAGCCCTCAGTGACTTCAATAGGTGTGCCCATCACCCAAAATGTTAACAACTCGTTAATGTCCGTTCAGAAAAGACCTTTCCTTCCAACATGCTCTGCCCGAGCTGTTCTTTGATACGGTGCACTTCTACTTTAGAAATGTTTTGTCCGAGTGCTCTGCCCATTGTTTGAGACATAAACATGGATGAGCAACATCATGGAGGGGGGGAATCGGTCTGTGACAATAGCCAGATCTCATAAGCCAAAAAAAATTTACGCCTGCTTAGACCATGAATGATAAACCTCTAAAGATAGTTAGGTTCATTTTGAGAGACGATGGAAGTTCCCATGGAAAGATTCACATTCATGGTGGGAGAAATCTAGTCTGACTGGACGCATTTTTGTCTTAGGTGACTTCTTGGGCATTCAAAATTTTTATAGAAATTTTGGCAAGGTGTCAATGTACAAGTGCTGCTGTTTGAACTAAACTCTTCCTTATTCAGTTAAACACCTGTTTTCACAAACCTGATGAATTATTTTCCATCTCGTTAAGTCTATATGTAGTTTAAAAGGTTAGCAAGAGCTGAAACATTGCACTCATGAATGGCTTAGTATTCCTGTTAGATGTAATTTGTGAAGTGCTTTGGAATCTATCTGGATGAAAATTGCTCTGTTAATGGAAATTATTTGAATTATAAACAATGAGGATTTTAGATCTAAAAGATTTTTTGTTGTGTTCAATGAATCCCTAAACTACTATAGAAAACAAATTACCTTGTGACGTGAGAGTATAGCTCTTGGCCAGGAAAGGCCAGAAAGATCAAGGAGAGTGCAGCTGAACTGTAAAGTTCTGATTTTCCTGGACTGGCAGGTTGTACATCAGGACCCAAGACATTTTCTTAATCGGTCTAGAGTACTTTTACTGTATATACATAATGTATGCATAGCTGTATATGTGCATTATATATGTATTTATATGGACTACTAACAGACACAGGTGATAAACTTAAAATATTAAAAAAAAACCAGCTGAATATTTCAAAGCATGAGGTATTCTCACTGATGCTCTGGAGCAGGAATATAAAATTGAAAATGTCATAGTTCATAGGCAATTTATAGCCTTCCCAATATTAACAACCATTGATAAATCAATCAATCAACCAATCAATCAATCAATCAACAGGAAAGTTTACATTGGAGCATGTCTTCAAATGTAATCAGAGATTTCAGGTGAGGAAAACAAGCATTTTAATATGAACTGATGTGAGATGCAGTTACTGAGGGCCTTTTGAAGGCCTGTGATTTTTCTTTTTTACAGTTGTTTCATTGTAAAACTGCAACTGCAATTTTCAGTTTGAATCCAGCTGGTGTTTCATTTTAAATTGACTTTAACTCTTGAAAGTACCCCAGGGTTTACAGAATTTGAACTATTCAGTGCAGATAAGGAAGATCAATTCAGTATCTGCTTTCCCAAGTTGCTTACCATCATACACACACATCCTCTATTGAAAGTGCGGGTCTTTGGCAATGACTCTACAGCCTTTCAAAAATAATGACTGTTTTGTTCTTTTTTTTTTTTTTTTTTAAAAAAAGGCTTCAGTAGGGTAAGGATTTGATCGTAAGCATTTGGAGTATCAAAGATTCTCAGATTCCAGATGATAGGGAATGATACATTACAAAGCCATGTTTGAAATAGATACTCACAGTATTCTGCCAGAAGAAGGATTTTTTAATAGTTTTTGCACATTGTCTTTTAAATAAGGTTATGACATGATCAGTCAAGACTCACAGAAGACATTTGTTTAATTAACCATGGGTTAAAAAATTTGAGTGACGTCATGTTTTCCACAGAGTAAGTCTTGATGTTTCTTCATCCTGCACTCTGCTATTTGCTAAATGATACTTCACCAGCAGCAGTCTCTGTGGAGCCACACTGATTACAGCCTGGAATACAGAAGCACAATGACAAAAAGGGCCAACCTCTCGTACATTTAAACTTGATTCAATGATGCTATGAAGGCATTCATAAGAAATTAAAAATGCAATGTATAACAAAGGAGAAAGTGGAAAACAGGAGGCAAATAACTTTAAAAGTTATGAAATGTAGAAAGCTGATTAAAAAAACACAAAACACTAAAGGTGCTGCTGATTATTAATGACAAAGAAAAGTTCTTCTCTAAAACACAATTGTTAAAAATTGAGCTGATGTTTTTGATAAATATGTCTGCACTGCATGGAGAAAAAAAAAAAAAAAAGGATGTTGTATTTACCCTTACGAAGATGATAAAGTACCTTACAACCTACTGGAAACTGAAGAGGTTTTAACAGCTGCTAAGCATAAACATCAGACCCAACTTACAAAAATTTCCCAGTAGTGCTTATTTTTAATATTCTTCAGATATTTAGAATATTCCAGAATAATAGAACAGTGCTATAGACATGCCAGACTACAGAAAGGGTAGGTAAGATAACCAGGGTATTTGCACGTTGGTTAGTCTGACACCCAGCTGGACAAAATAATAGAAGAGGTAATACAGTAACCAGTTAATAAAGAACGAGAGGACAGGGATATAATCAATGTCAGTCAGAATGGTTTTATGGAAAATAAACCTTCTCAGACAAACCAGATTTCATTCTTTTATGGGATTACATGTTTAACTGATAAAGATATTGTTGCAGACTGAATGTATTTAGATTTTTGTAAAACTTTTGACTTAAACCATCTGACATTCAGATTTTTCAAAATTACCTTTCTACTGTATCAAAATAAAGTACATGTTAAATGGAATAAAAAGTGATGGATCTCCAAAAGTAGCTGTCAATGAGGACGCATCACTGAATGAAAATGTTTTCAGAGGAGCTGGTATTCAGTCTGACACTATTCAACATATTTTTTAATCCAGGATCCAGGAATAATTACGAAATTGCTCCTGAAAAAAAATTAGTAGGTGACAGGCAAGAAGAATTGTAAATAACAGCAAAAGACAGGCTTATACAGAGAGGCATATCACTGAGCAGCCTGGGGTTATTAGGATAGCAAAGCTCTGTACCTCTAACAAGGGATTCATGCCACTTCCACGTTCTCCACTGCTACATAAAGGTGATTTGAAAAGCCCTGATACTAAAAGGCTATGCAGGCAGTACTGGAAAGTCAGCTCAAAGTGAAATGGAGTTATGGCCAAAAAGCTTTTGAAATCCTCATGCAGAAAAGCAAGGAGGTGGTAAATTAATCATGGCTAACACCTTTGGCAAAGTTTTTGCTGTCAGTGATCTTTATCAGATATTCAAAAATGGAAGAACAAGCACAGGAGTCACAAAATTATTCTGTGGACTGGAAACATAAAAGCTAAATGTGTGTAAATTCTAAAAAATAATCGTAAGAGAGAATTTCAGGGAAATTAAAATGTACCTTCAGCAAAATAGCAAAGAAATAACAAGAACTAGTGATTCTAAAATAAAATAAAATAAAATCAGAAAAATTCAAAGGAGAGCCAAAGATGTGACCATTTGTACTGAAAAAGAGTGTCTGCTCCATCCCATAATGATTTCTATCAAAACTGGCAGAATTTGTAAGGAGAAGTCATTAATTTTATTAGGTTACCTAATCTATTTGGAAAAAGCAGGCAAATTTTAAATTTTAAAACCTAAACCTGAAAAAAGAAAATATTTTGCAGCAGCTATTCTGGCTTTGTCAGTTATTGTTTTATAAAGAATGATGGATATATACTTACCTGTATTTTTCCAGGGGAAATGGATCTAACCCTAACTCCTTATATACAAATACATCTACTAACTTTCTCGAGTCTGTATTTTACCTTACCCTATACCTCCTCAGTCACTTGGTTGAAGTATCCTTGTTTGCAGTGCAACATCTTTTTGATTTATCCTGATGTGTCTTACCAGTATTTTTGTTCCTTTTTTCCTAAGTTAGAGCATGTTGTTCATGTTATATTGCATGTTAATGCATGTTTCTCAATTACCATCTAAACTTTGGATAAGAAACCTAAATAATTCTGTATTACTCAGGTATGCACTGCTATTAGATTCTTATATTTAATATGGAAATAAATTTTGTATTAGTCTTTGAATAATCATTTTGAAAATTTGAGTAAAGGTATTTTCCTTCAGGAAAAAAAGAAAGCCCTGGAAGAGTAAACACTGTTTGAAGTTTTGTACTGAGAAGAAAAATCAGTGGAAGGTAATTTCCAAAGTCTACAGAAATTATGTTGCTTATACCTGTGAAGAAGGCTTTAAAGTCAATGTATTTAAAAATAGGTATTATTCTGTCTTTTTACACTAGTTTGAACTTTCCTTGCAAGGCAGGTTCAGATAGCAGTCTAACATAGTCTGAATTTCATTAGTCAACTTAGAGAAGAATATAAAAGGCATCTCAAAGAGTGGAAAATACAATTCAGGCTTTATTTCTTCCACAAACATGACTCTGAAGGTGAATGACTTACTGTGCTTGAAGAATCAGCCCCCTACCACAGGTCCATCAGGAGGAAAACATTGACTTTTAGAATTCTAAACTTTTTATTTGAAATACTTCTATTTCATGAATTTTCATAACTTACAAAACTAAGTAATGTCCTTCTCAGTTCTGAAGAGATTTATCAACAGTTGGAGGCAATTAGCAGGTGGGATGCAGCCTCTAGATATCTTTGCTTGTCAGGAATTTGGTTCCATAACTCAGAGATATTTGATTAATTCCACACACAGATGTACGAGCGCCACACAACAGAGATGTAGGACATCCTTGTATGTGCTAGACTGTGGTGAACTCTGAGGATGCGTTTTGTGGCCAGCGGTGTATTAGCATGTGGAAAAGGGAATCTGGCATGCCTCTGTGTGCACATAGATCCAGTTTTCTTTTCCCTAACCTTTTCTTTTTACAGCTCTTTCTTTCTAACCTTACAGTTGATTAAGTTGATTATGATCATCCATACGACTGCTGTCCTGAAGTAGTTGGGCTGCTGTGTTTATTCTGCAATAGTTTCTGTCATGGGCTCTGCAGAGCCCTGAAAGGCATTTATAGCCAGCAGCTCCTAGCTTTGTTATCTTTGGAGACCCTTTCTGACATTTATGCCACAACCTCACTGTGTTCCTCTGCTCTAAGTTTCGTGTGCAGGTGACTTCTGACTCCCTAGTAACTTACTCGGCGTGGAAATAGCTTTGGTGCATAAATGTCACTATGAAAGAAGCTTGAAAACCTACATCAATGGTCTAGATTTGAACCTGCAAATCAGAAGCCTAAAAAAGTCCAACACGAACAGCAGCATAGCTTCCAACATCTGGAGAATCTGTAAGTGAAAACTGGATGTTATTTCTATAAGTGCACTGCAGTTCCAGGCAGGGACTAAGCCAATCCCAAATGTTCACTCCAAATGTTCCAGGAAAACCAGCAAGTAAAAGAGTGTATGCAGAAGACTATGCTAAGATCATAGAATCATCATAGAATGGTTTGGGTTGGTAGGGACCTTAGAGATCATGGAGTTCCACCCCCCCTGCTGTGGACAGGGACCCCTTCCACTAGACCAGGTTGCTCAAAGCCTCATCCAGCCTGGCCTTGAACCCCTCCAGGGATGGGGCATCCACAACCTCTCTGGGCAACCTGTTCCAGTGCCTCACCACCCTCACAGTAAAAAATTTATTTCTAATATCTAGTCTAAATCTGCCCTCTTCCAGTTTAAATCCATCACCTCTCATCCTGTCACTATATGCGCTTGTAAAAAGTCCCTCCCCATCTCTCCTGTAGCCCCCTTCAGGTACGAGAAGGCTGCAATAAGGTCCCCCCGGAGCCTTCTCTTCTCCAGGCTGAACAACCCCAACTCTCTCAGCCTGTCCTCATAGGGTAGGTGTTCCAGTCCCCTGATCATCAAGATGACTATTTGATTTCCAAAACTGTTAGAAACTGTCCTGGTAGACAAAGCATCCAGCCCAGAGACTGCTGAGTGGTGCCTGCTTGGCACCACCCTTTGCTGCAAGGACCTGAGGGATAGACTCCATTCTCCCCTAGCGTTAGCCATTTAGACTCCTTTTACAATCAATGAAGAGAAATGGACCTCTCTGGAGTGTGATTCGTCTGATCTATTTTAAACACTAGGCTTACAAGGAGACAAATGTGACCTAGAAGTATCTCTTTATTTCAACTGACTGTAAAGGGCGACTAGACAAGTAACACAGACAAAAATGCCTACATTTGGTGAGATGAACCCCAAGATGCTTTTGGAAGTTAGGAGCTGCTAGGTTAAGGCTGAAAACTGAAGAATATTTAACTAGAATTCAGACTTCAGAACGTAGATTTTACTTACATCCCATTAAATGTGACTATCTCCTTTATTGCACCTGCAACCCGATTGACCTCACCACTCTCTTAGTCTTAGTCTCTTAGAGAGTGAGCTGACTGTCCTGGAAGGAAAGCTGCTCACTGGCTTTGGGAGCAGGCAATTTCATCAAACCCCATTATTCATTTATGTCTTCCCTTACCCATCCCTTTTGAAAGAAGTAAATATGTATTCTTCAAATTATCTAATTCATAGTCTTAGCCCAGTTAACAGATCTCTTGAGTGCATGCAGACACACAGATATCACCTCAAGGTTTTATTGAATCTGTTAATTGTTATCTCAAATCTCAATCTGAACTCATTTCCAGAGTTAAGTCTTCTGTTTTTTTTTTGTTTTGTTTTGTTTTTTTTTGTTTTCCCATGCTATCAATCAAAGCAACTCACTTAAAAGGAAATGGAAAAATTTTTAGGAAAATGAAAACCTACAAACTCATGACCCAGCCATAAATGAGGTTTCATACCATACATTCAGGATCATTATAATGCAATTATACAAAGTATTCCTGAAGGATGATCTCCAATAACAAACATAAAAGGAGACAATAGGAAACATATGGACTATGTTTTGGAATAAAAAATATGCTAACTTCCAGTGTTCCCAGACTGATACCCCTTCTCCTGAAATTGACCAAATTATAACACAGTCTTCACTTCTCTATGATTTACACTTTCTCATTATGTATTAGTCCTACTTTAGTCCATAAATCTTTTCAAAGGAAAAGAATATTGCAAAGGGAAGACCTCTAGATTTCAAATCACTGCTGTTGAAAGAAGAATTAAAGTTTTTTAAAGGTAGAAGAAGACAGAAAAGTGTTGCTTCGTCACCTTTTGTGAATTTGTTTGCATATCACCAAAAAGAAAAACTAACACACAGAATCCATACAGCACAAGAATTTTTTTTTAAAAAGCTATTTAAATGTATGGCTTCTGCAACACTGGCATGCTGCTTGCCAACCATCTTGGAGCACACACACTCCTCACAAGGAGCTGCAATTAATCACTGCTCTTACACGTAGGTAGCTTGTGAACCACTTTGATGAGTCTTATCTAAATATAAAATATTATTACCATTCTTATTCCAGAGTTACTTAGAAGTCTGCTTCAACTGCATTTAAAGAAAATAAAATGTCTGTATTGCATAGAGAACAAAAGGTATTTTCTAAAGCTAATGGAAAAAAATCTAATAACTGAAAAAATTCTTTATATTGCCATATGTATACACATGCACTCGCAAACATAGACTTACATACAACAGTAAAAAAGGCCATGAATATTAAATTTAAGACATAAAACCTGAAATGTAAAATGGAGCCATGTGCAACTAAGGAAAAACAATGTGCTATTAGCAGTAGTAAAGTAAATGCTGATGCATGAATGATGTATTATCAATGGACTGTAAATAATAAAGGTGTAATAGATACTGGGATTATTAAGAGGAGAAAGCAAACTTACCAGTCAACTAATTGCTTTGTTACAATTAGATATCCTTCAAATGTGTGGCTTCAAACTGCATGAATTTTGGTTAATGTTTGAAATGGTGATTTTCAGACGGCTGTCCCATTACTTTAGCAAACATTTCTGTTAAGTGATTAAGATAAACAGAGGAAGCTGCATTAAAAAGTACAAACATAAATACATTAATAAGTGGAACAGAATGTACTTGTTCAATGGCACTAGATATTATCCTTTGCACTTCTGTAGCACTTCTATCTTGAAATCTCCATTTAGTGACTCTGGAACCAATCCAACAGTGCACTTAAACATGTATTTGACTTAAAGCATTAGGCCAATAGTATTGCACATCTTTTTAGGTGTTTAGCTGAAGGAGAGAGAGAGTAATCATCATCTTGGAGTAATGAAGTGGGCAAACCTAATACGGGTGCTATTTTCCTGTTTACTTCATGACAATACTGACAATTTCAGTGCAATACTGATGATTTCAGTGGAAAATTGGTTGAGTTATTCTTGTCTAGAAGTGGATCAGAAATATAATGATGGTAACACAAGCAAAATGCAGATACCTCTGAGGTGTCCCAGGAAAAAATAAACAATATGCCGTGCTGCCCAAGGCACTAACTAGACTAAGAGAAAGTGAGGCTGACATCAGGAAACTGTTTTAAATCTCACTTCTCTTTGGAGTTTAGGCACCTGAGGTTCTCAAAAGTGTCACTCTTCACAAAACCCACAACACAAAACACTGCCCTACCCTTCAGCATTTCAACTCTTATTTCAGAGCAAGTTGTCAAGAGGAAACAGTGCTCAGTTCAGAAATGAGTGACTCAGATTAACTACTCTCTCCAGATCCAAGACATCCTTATTTTAAATTCACATCCGTGCACTCTTCCCACTTTGTACTTGACTTCTCTATAACCAGCCCAAGAGCAGCATTAAGTAGAGTTATCTGCTGTCTGCCTTCTTAACAGCATCCCTTAAAAACAGTGCAAATATTAAACTAAATCAGCCTAAAATATAGCTAGAGGAAGCAGTAATGTCTGTGTCCTTCTGGTTAGGATGTTTCCTGGAAATGAGAATTATTAACAACCATTGGATAAAATACAGAAACAGTGCAGATTATATCATCGTCTTCTGAAGCTGTTCTGATTTTATTTTTTCCCTAGAACACAGGCCTTCTGTTTCTGAGATGAAAGACCTTATCTTTTCTTGAATGCAGCTTGTGTTTGGTTTTCAACTTCCTGTCAAAAGGAGGAAGAGAGTTAATACCCTGTAGCATATCTCAAAGAGTAGGTTTAGCTGTCCAAAGCTCCCTGTGGTCAGTGAGGACAAAGAGTTTTACTTCCATGAGTTGATTCACCTAACAAATAGGGAAGTATCTATGAAATTCAGCTTCAACTGAACCTACATCACCACAGCACTACAGTGGGAGCCTTTGGACAGCAATCTGGACCTGCACCCCTCAGTTCCTGGTGCTTTTTCAGAACAACTATTACCTTTGACAGTTAATAAAAAGTATGATCACATGGACAGTATGTCCATCACAAACTAACACAGAGTATGAGAAAATACATGGTCCTCCAAAACTTCATCTGTCTTTATCTACTGCTGTAGAGAAGCCATTCCAGTAAGTTTTGTATTCCCTACAGTACCTGGAAGCCTAGCAGTTATAAAAAGGTCAGTCACAAACTCCTGCAAGACTTTCCTTTACTGCTGCCTAGATACCATATGGGGACTTTATTTTGACAGGGCTGTAAGAAAATTAAATGGTCTATTTGCATATTGTTACAAAAGTGTAAACCTTTTATAGTGTTTAGTAAAGATTTACACAATACCATAAAATTGATACATGCTTGTATAATTGACAGATGCTAGACAAACTGCACTCGTGATATCAATTTCTTTCATTATTTACGATTTTGAGGAACACCATTAGTCACAAACATATGTTATTGTAAAACATTTGGTAATATTCTCCCCTCCCTCACACTTCTAGATATAAAGCTCACTGAAATTCACCTGTTCTATCACACATGTGACATTTGTTAAGGCAAACACAAAGGGAAGGGTACATTTAGAAGTGGCCTGTAGCCAGAGGAAATGCCCTGGAATTTTCTCTCTCTGTTCAGGTAATTTTATTATTTATCATGGCAGCAGCATTTACTTCAGAAGAACTAACATACAGAAACATGAAAGTCAAAAATAGATAATTATGTTTCCATACATAGATTTTTTTGTATCAGCATTGAGCATAGTTTTTCTCTGGGAGAAGGCAAGTGGAGGAGGAAAAAAAAATCACTTGTAGATATAGATAATATTAGAAAGGAAAGAGGGCCCAGTAAAGAGGAAAAACAGAACAGGAGAAAAGACTTTGCAAGTAAGTTAATAGCAGTGACCAAAAAAAAAAAAAAAACGCCAACAAAAATCCAACAAAAAAAACCTGCGTAAAATTATTAGTAAGGCCACTACCTCCAACTGTCAAATTAGCTTGTACCAGTCTGTACTGGTAGCATAAGTGGTGGTAAAACTGTGAATGAAGTGCTTTGTGGATGAAGACTTACAGTGAAACTTGGAGTCTATGTTTACAGCAAAGCAGGCAGATAGTACAACCTTCTGAGCAGACTTTCAACTGGTTATAATGTTTTTAGTCCTCGTGCAACAGAGGCTCTCTTCCTTGTGCTTGGTCTTCAAATCTGTCAAATGGTGGTGATGATATATTCCTTATGACTAGCTGCTATGACACTGAATTTATTGAGAGGCACTCAGAGTGATTTGTGCTATAAAGATGTCAAATAAACAAAGCCTATGATTAAGACTCAAAATGACAGATTTAACTTCCCAAAATAATACTGCATTTTTTGGTGTTAAATAAAATTGTCACAAACACCTGCTATGCCTTTATGTTTGCAGAAATAAAATCCTGCAAGAAAATCTGTACTCCTGCTTTCTGGTGATATACTTCTGTTATGTCTGGAAAAGCGCTGCATGCATCTAAGTGCAGCTGTCTGTGAAATAAAGTGATTTAAAACGGGCCACTAGTTCTTGCTGAGAGATCTAATGTTCCAGATAGGGTCCTCTTTCATTTCCATACCCAAAAGGAAACCTCATTTAGGTTTTGTTTATATGAGATCTTTCTGAGACCATAAGCTGTTTGTTTTTTTACAAATCCAAAACTGTGGATCTAAGCTACCTAAGCTAGGTGTCTCTGATTAGAAACATAAAGAAAATCTAATCTCTGGGTATTTCTAATACATTCATTACTTTAGTATCAAGGCAGCATCCGGGTGGTGGAAGAATTAATTTTATATTCTCAAGGCATCATAGAGGCTTTTTAATATTCTCTTTGAAGTTTTCTCAAAAACAGCAAAATTAAATCCTGAGTTTAAAAAACAGTGAAGAGGTCGGTTCTCTTCCTTTCCAAATTAGTGTTGTTACCACCTGCTGAAGTACTGCTGTTCACAGAGCTTCCTTAACTGCCCTGACTGTGGTTTCAATTACTTTGTATGTTATAAATGTCAAGGGAAAGAAAAAGGGGCATGTATTTTTGAACGAATGACCTTATCTCTCCTTACTAATGTAACTTTTTAAATCAGCCTTTGAGAACATTCAGCTGAACTTATGAAGTTCTCCAGAAGGGCTGCTTATTAGCTTTCAGGCATCAGCTGTCTTCCTGCTTTTATAATCCTCTATGAATGTCATGTCATCTATACATGTAGAAGGGAAAGGTAATTTGAATTAATTAACTGCTAATACGTAGGTACTCATCAACACCTGGTGAAAGTAACACAGGTATGTTGAGTGTGAGCAAAAATGGCTTAAATGGCTGGCTGCTTTTCAGGAACTGAAGTGATAAAGGATTTGGTTGGTACCATACTTCTCCTTCCTTGTGGACAATGGAATAAGAATTTTGAAGATTAAAATGCTTTCAGAATGACAAGCCATCAAACCTAAAAGAAATCCAAAGTAATGCTGGTGATCAGCTGATTCGTGTTAATTTGGCATCATGTCCTCTTACTCTTTTACTTCTCTTTTAATGTTTTGTTAAAATCCTGCACCCTTTCTTGCCCTTGCTGTAAATGAGTACAGGATACATACTGAGGTAAAGCAGCACTCTTCCTATGAGTAGTCTGGGGTTAATAGTGAACCTAAAGAAAAATAAAGGTCAAATAGTTTTAATTGTTTCCCAGTGGAATTGTGATAAATCAAGCTCAATTATTGTCTTGTTGTAATATTACTTTAAAGTTCATTAAATTCTAACTCAATTCTGCCTTTATTTACACTGTTTTAGTCAGACTAGGAAAAACTGGCACACACAAAGTGAAGGAGAAATATGTTTGAACTTTACATCCCACAAATAATCCCTTTTTTAGTGGAGGTGGGTTTGAAGTTGAGGTTAAATTTGCAATGTTGTAACCTTTTAAAAAGCTACATTCCTATTTTATTTTTACAAGCTACAGCTGATTGGAGGCTTAAAATCGTTGAAAAATCCAAGTTTCAGGTTCAATGTAAAATTATATCCTATTTCTAGTTGTTACTAGTTGTAGCTTACCTATCATACAAGAAAGAAACTGAAAGATCAAATGAAAAAAAAAGTAGTTCAAAAGACTAACACAACACATTTCAATTGACACAGCCAATGTCTACTCCTCTTTTTTTCCCCCCTTTATTCAACATTTCAAGAGCAGTTTGGGGATTAGAAAGACTTTGTCCTTATTTGAGCAAAGGTACAAACTCCTCAAATGCTCTTCCAGATGGGAAACTGCTTCCATGTTCCCATCGTCAAAGTGAGCAGAATCATGATGGTCTGTCTGTCATACACCAAAAACAGTACTAAAGCTCATGAAGATGAACCAGTGAACAATGTGGTAGAAAATCTTCCTCTTGATTAGAAATGAGGATCTGCTCAGTTTCAAATGCCCAAGAATTATTGCTTTGATTTGAAAAGAGCTTTTAAAGATTAGAGAAATGCTTTTGAAGCATCATCCAATGAGGAATGTGAGGGGACTTAAAGCAGCTACTTTTCATGGTAAAATTGCCAGCTTTTGGCATGCATTTTCTTTTGTAATTACAAATGGCTCATAGAAATGGTTTCCCTGAAAAAAAAAAAAAAAAGGTTCTATCAATTTTATAGTCTCAATCTGTCATTGGGAGAATGCTTTAATCTAGAAAATTAAGAAAGAAGCAGTGTCCTGAAATCATAGCAAGGCCTACAGTAAATCAACTCTAATACTATTATATTTTTTAATGCTATTTACCAATTCAGATCTGAATCCAGATATAAAAACATTTTGCATGGAAGTAGTGACTGATGAGACAGATAACGGGGACAAGCTGGATGGCAGCTCCCTCTCCTGTAAAGAACCACTATTAGAGGTCTTTTAAATTTTTTGGAGTCAAATGCCACTTCTATTCTCCATGCAAAGCTGCCCCCAAATATAAAAATGTGCATTTGAAGAAGCTTTTTCAGGTTAACACAAATGCTGACAGGTTATAAACTTTTTGATCTAATATTTTCTACACCATTCTTGCTCACAGTTGTGGCACAGGCAGTCAATCTACTACTTTGTGACTAATTTCTTCCTCCCCTGCTATCCTCCAAGGAATGTTTGTCTCATGATCACACAGACAGGAAAGACCTGTGCCACTTCTGTTACTTTCTTTACTACAGCCATGACAATTTGATGACACCTATGTGTTTTGCAACTATTTCAGTGAAGACAACGGGGGGCCTTTTTATTCTAGAGTTTTTCCCCCTTTCTCCTCTGTTTTTTGCCCCTGAAGCCTTTGCTAGATATCCATTACTTCCCAACATGCCAACCACAATGCTCAAGCCTGGTTCTGTCCATCTCAACACATCCTTACCCTCCTCTTCCTCATGTTCCTATCTGTCTCTTCATGCCAAAAGGCAGTCTCCTCCACAGGCATCTGTTGCCAGCAGTAGGGTTACTCAGTGTAGAAGAAAAAATTCTCTTCTTGTTCCCTCACAATTCTGGCAGAACCGGGCAGTGAAGAAGATCAAAGCTTCCTACTCACAGTGTTGGGCTGAAGAACACAAAGTCCTGCTGGCAGGCTGTCACATGGGAGCTTTGTGGGGCTGGAGAGCACTTGGTGAGGGTGGCTCTGCACAGAATAATTCTTCAAGACTTTAGTGTACTCCTACTGAGAGTTTGCTAACTTCACATTCAAAGGTTTCTTCCAGTCAGACAGTTTATACAGGAGCAAATCCACCAGTGTGATGTGTCTATCAAACTACACTTTGGATACGGCTATCCATGGTAAACACAAGAGTTTCTCAGAGATTGTAAAGCTATTTTCCTCCCTCCAAATAGAATTCTTCCTGTCCTTCCAAAGACAGTTTCACTCCTAAGTTCATCAGTTCGAAACAAAGAGGGGTGTTATAATGAAAAATGACAACTTATCATTTTGCTTATAATCCAACCTTTAATGAATTTATTTCTTGTTGAAATGCTAAGACCTTGCTTATGTTAAAAAAAATCAATATAGTAGCAGAGTATAATATTGACTATATCCTTATGGCCCATTGTTCAAAACAAATAACCAAAAAGATGACAATAATCTTGCATATTTGTGCCAGGATTGATTTTAGTTTCTGAATCACCCCAGCTGAAGTTTATGTGAAGTTTTCAGAATAAAAAAGCCTCCCCTGAAACTTTATTACTCCAAGACTTCAGCTGCATTGGCAACACTTGGGAAGCAGCACTGCTCTGAAAGCTCAGCTCTCACTAAACAAAGAGGAACTGAACGTGCCTATCTGAAGACATAACTTGACCTTTGTTGTCTCAGTGATTTGGCTCTCATGTCAAATGAATACCAGAGCAGAAGCAATTTGAATAAATACACTTATAAACATGTAGCATATCTGTAACGATATCCATGCATCTTCAAAACAACTCCAGTTGTGAATTCCAGGTTCACTTGCTTAACTTGCCTGAGTGGGTTTCCATTACTTTAGCTTTACTTCTACACGTACATTTGAAGCTTTCACAGGGATATTAGATAACCAGTTTCTCACACAGATCCATTTTTACTTTTTTTATTTAGTTGTAAATGTACTATTTGTCAAAGGAAAGCAACATTAAACAACTGCACAATAATGAAATGCTAACTCACTGGAAATGAGCATCTCTTTGGGTGGTAATGTATGTAAGTAAAGAGGAAATTTATGTCAAGATCCTGGCACAGAAATCCTCTAATGTCCCTCACTGATTGCAGAAATATCTCATCCTTCTTCAAAGATGGCACCTTCTGCTTCTACAGAGCTCTTTTTATTGTAAAAGCAGCACAAGCTTAAATCTCCTGTAAAGGGCAGGTCCTTGGCAAATAAGCTTTATTGCATGCAATGGGAGGAGGAGCTGCCCACAATGGGGACAGGAAAAGCATGATCTGGGAACAATAGGATTTACACTAAATATCATTGGAACTCTCTCGCAGGAATCAGATGAAAACTTTCCATGGGAGAGTATTTTCTCCCTAACACACAACCACAAAGCCTTTAGCCAGAGGGAGAACACTATCAGCTCCCATCAGAGCAGCGGGGGGAGGAAGGGCAGATACCTGAAGGACAGAGGAGATGTGAGGCGAGGGAGGCAAAGGTAGAGAGCTGTAATCCTGCTAAAACTAGGGAATCAGGTATCTGACAGTGAAGTCCAGGCATAAAAAAATCTAGTCAAAGCTGACCTCAGCTTCTGGTCTGGTTTGACAGTACCCCTGTAAGTGCCCTGCTCTGGCACAGGGTCTTCTTGCGTTTACCAAAGTCTGCCTCGTAGTAACACTTTACTCTTCTGTACAGGATGTTCACCTGGAGCTCCTAAGGCTCATTGTATACATTCATTAAGCCCTACTGAGCCTTTGAGGAAGTAAATAATAATCCTGTTTGACACACGGATAAGCAAGCCTACGGGGCACTAGTGGTTGCCTGTGGTTTCCAAACAAGTCACTGCCAAACATTACACTCAATTTCAGACATCTTCGTTCAAAGCATCAAACATCAGGCAGCAACGGTTTTACACTGTCACAAAATTTAATATGGGAATAGAAAGAACCTATTGTGCTGGATGAGCTGTATCTGTTCAATTGTCTTTGTCATCAAAATGATAAAGGAAAAGTCCCTTTAAAAATAAAAGCTAACACAAGCATGGCCAACAGGTTTTATCTCTAACATCAGTGTTGTACCTGATATCACAGGCAATTATACATATATTAAAAGGAGGAAAATTAGAGACTTCAGCATTTATATTGCAGGCAACCAGTGGCATTAATGAAGACCTTTTTATTATCCAAGAAGATTTTAAGGAAAGAAAGAAGTAAAAGATTTTGTGGCACTGCTTTTTCACTGGGTATTTCCCCCCAGATTATTCTGTAAGTGAACTCCCACATTCCTGGTTAGCGATCAAAGCTAAAATATTAAATGAAATATTGGAAAAATTTATTTTGTTTGTAAGTGCTTTTTTAAAATTTTGGTTGTTCTCCAGTTGTCCCATTATTTTTGATTCCTGTTTCTAGTTCTGAGTAGCTCAGACTTGTCTATACAAAAAGGAGTTATGAGGAGAAAAGATTTCTGCTGAACACTAATTGGTAAATTTGCTCATGATCAAGAGAATTTATCTTGATTTGTTTTCTTTTCTCTGTATAGAGAGTAATACTTGTAAAAATATTCTAAATGGCAAATTTTTCCTTATTCAAATACAACTCAGCTGAAACAATAATTTGAGAGAGACAGAAAGTGACAAATAATAAATCTGCACACTCGGTAAAAAGAAGAAAGAAGTAAAAAAACATTGCTTGGATTCAAGCAGGAAGATGCCACTAAAATGATTAGAAATTGTTAAGGAGTAGAATAATAGATTAGAGAGTTGTTTGCTTCTAGGTCAATTTATATCATAATTCATTAAAATTATCAGAATCATGCTAAATTATCAGAAAGCCACCACTGAAACTGAAATAACATCAGGACAAATTAGAAAGTTTGAAGCTGAAAATGTAAACATAGTAATAGTTTAAAGCTTTTCCCACACACAGAGCCTGAAAGAAAAATCTTATGAAATGCAGCAGCAAAGATACCACTTCCTGCAAACCTATTTTCAGATTTTATCTCTGCTTTAAAATGTTCTTTCTAGTGGTCAAATTAGCATAATTTCATTGTTTATTCAATTTGGACACCATGTCAAAATAGTTTTATCAATAGCTTCATATTTTTATGTGTACTGATGTTTGAACAAGGTTTTAGGCAGATGTTCAAAGATAATATAGATGTTGTAAACATTTCTCTGTCAACTTACATGTTGACTGGTTGGAAAGCAGCTTAGCAGAAAAGGAGCTGGGGCTCCTGGTGGACACCAAATTGAAAATGAGCCAGTAATGTGCCCCTGTGTCAGAGCAGACTGAAGGTACCCTGGGCTGCAATTAGGAGGAATGGAGCAGGCTGAGGGAGGTGATCCTGCTCAGTGCTGGTGAGACCACACAGGGAGTACTGGGTCCAGTTCTGGGCTTCCCAGTACAGGAGAGATATGGACACATTGGAGAGAGTCCAGTGAAGGGCCATGAGGATGATTAAGAACCTGGAGCACATGAGGAAAAGCTGAGAGCACTGAGACTTCATTTAGAGAAGGGAAAGCTCAGCAGGATTTCATTAATGGGCAAAGAAGAGGGAGGCAGGCTCTTTTCCATGGTGCCCAGTGTCAGAACCAGAGGTAATGGTCACAAACTGAAACACAGAGGTTCTATCTGAATATCAGGAAAAAGTTTTTTACTGTCAGGGTCAAACACTGGATCAGGTTTCCCAGAGACAAAGAAGAAAGAGGCAGGCTCTGAATTTCCGTGGTGCCCAGTGTCAGAACCAGAGGTAATGGTCACAAACTGAAACACAGAGGTTCTATCTGAATATCAGGAAAAAGTTTTTTACTGTCAGGGTCAAACACTGGATCAGGTTTCCCAGAGAGGTCATTACAGACTCCTCCTTGGAGATATTCAAAACCCTCTGGATGTGCTCCTGGGCAGCCTGTTCCAGGTGCCCTGCTTGAGCAGGGGGGTTAGAAAAGACGGCCTCCAGAGGTCCCTTCCAGTCTCATCCAGTCTGTGATTTTGTGAATTTTTAATAGCTCCATTGTACAAAAGTGCAAACATTTTTAATTATTGTTTTAACATCTCTGGTAGAAACTGGAAAAAAAATATAGAGATTTTAATTGTATGATGATTATTGAATACAATTCAAAAAAAAAGCTGAAAAGTTGCATTAAGGTGTATTGTTTGGTTAGTATGGAAGCTAAATTTAGAACAGGGCTTTTACAGCAATGAGATTTTGATATTAAATTCAATATGATCCTAAGGCTCTATTTCGTTACTGAAGTTTATTATCTTTAAGTCGAACTGGAATGAAGAGGACCCTGTATAATTGAAGTGTTTCCAGTGACCTTCTAAATCTTCTGCCTTTGCAGACCACTGAGACCTTTAACAAGATTTCGTGACTCTTGTTAAATTATGATAATTATAGAAAGCAGTTCAGTGCTAAACAATGATCAGTATTCAAAACGTTCATCATTTCAGTACTATTAGTAAATTTTACTCTGTACCAACAAGATAATTTGGGAAAAAACATCGTTTTGTGACAGGAATTTATGGAATGAATTAAGAAGACATGATTACTTGAGAAGACTTCAAATAGTTTGTTAAATTTACAAACTCAACTCAATTACTGTTGCGTAACCCTCTTGCTTTTTTAACAGTATTTGAGCTCTTCATCAATTTATGTTATTTATTTAGTAAAGTACACATATTTAGTAATAGACTCAATTCCATTTTTTGACTAAAAATGAAGCAATAAAGTAGAATTGTTCAGATTTTTTTCTGAACAATTGTGAATGAAATTATCACTTTTTTCACCTAATCTTTATTAGCTATTTTGATGGGTTCAGGATATATCTACCTCTGACATTTCAAGAATCTTTTTACTGCTGTTGTCAAGATCAAACATGTTTTGTCACACTGTAGTGAGACTTTAAGGTGAAGATTTCACTGCCACTGTGTACTGTTTTTGTTCTTGGACTTCCATGGAGCACAAAAATAAGGCTCCACATAGATCCTCAGTTTTCCTCTGAAGTTTCCTGTTAGCACATCTCCCTCCAGGATTTAGTGCTGGTTTTTGATTCTTGATTTCTTCAGTTTCCAAGCCTACTTCATGTACAGCCCCTTCATTTCAGTGATTTTAGTTGAAAACTGCTAAGTCTTCACATTCAGGTAGCATGAGCACACAGGGGAGCTCAAAAGAGCTGCCCTAAGCAAACAATGTATCTACACTATTTGGAGGGGAACTCATGCTGAGTACTCAATTTTCTTTAACTTCCTGTGCCACTTCTTGTCTTACGGAAGACCCACGAGGTGTCAAGCAGACTGAGGCCTCCAAAAGGGCTTCGACTTGAGATAGGTGCTAAGCTGATTTAACACATCAGTTTGGTAATAGATCAGAATTTGTGTAGAAATCAACTTGGGTTCCCTGGGGACGTTTTCTGGGGGTGACCAGAGTGTCCAAACAGTCCAGTTCCTGGTGGTTTAGTCAGATTGCATGACAAACTCCACCATGGTGAACTCAGGCATTTATTTTGTTTTGTGAAAGAGGAACTTGTAACTGTTTATCTTGATCTGCCATCTTTGGTCATATCAGAATGACAGTGCACCTTTCATCACAGCTCAACCCACCCAAATAATCTCCAACAGAGTTGGCTTAGCATTACCTTCTGTAGTTTCAGAAACACAGATGACTAATTCTCATGAGGAATTAGGATCCCTTTAAGTGTACTGAACACGTGCTAACAGGTCAGGTACCCCAAACAGGCAGTAGGTCACCATTCCCAGGCAGGAATAGGATAGTGTTGGAACGCTTGCCCAGAAGTTTAAAGAAAGGTTTAATTCCCACCGCTTCACAGCAATGCAAATTTATACTTTTTCCCTCTCAAAATGTGCCACTGACTATTAAATTATAAACGGTTGTGGGTAAAAAGCTTCTAAGGTGACCTGCTTTGTGCAAAGTGTCCAAGAAGTGCTAAAATAATAAAAGGGAAGCAAAACACTTTTAATAAACAGACAAGCTAATTCTGAATGTCAATATTATTCTACCCCTGCAAAGACTTGTGGTGATGATATGAAATCTGCCTAAGGATAAATTATATTCACTTCAAGAGTCTTTCCCTGTTTGTTCCTCATTAGCATATTCATCATTTGGGACATCTAAATGAATGGATACTTGGATTGAGAGCTCCTCCTAGACATTTAGGAGTTTAAGTTTGTTTCAAATAGCATTCAGAAAGCAATTTCTCTGCGAATAACATTAAGGTTTTAGATGTGATCTATGAGCTTAATGCCACAGGCTGCTAACGACTCCAGGCATGCTTCAAAAGAAAACAAACCTTATTTGAGGTTTCTTACTCTCTTCTATAACACTTACATTAAGATATTCAAGACAAGATTGTTAATGCACTGTTCCTATACCTGATCCTTTGACAGACAGAAGCTGCAAAGCCAGATTGGGAAAAGGAAAGGAGCTGTGCCTGGAATCATCTTAGTTGATTACTTCTTTCCTTTTGCCTATTCCCTAACAGATCAATGATACTTAAGTAGTGAAAAGTATAGTGCACTTTACAAACCAATCCACTAAATAAATTTATTTTTATTTACTCATTTATTAACTTTTTTGGTCTCTATAGGAACAATAGAGAGAGCTTGACACTTTTCCCTTTTTTCTCACAGAACACCTTTGGGAAACTCTAGGGAAAAATTTATCATCAGTAGCTGTCTGGTTTGTAGTTTTGCCATTTGCTACATTTTGCTTTTTTTTTTTTTTTTTACTGCTGGTTGTTTGGCATTATAAAAAGACAGATTAACTTGGCTTACAGTGGCATTAGTTGTCAGAAGGTAAAGACAACAAGAGTCCTCCAACAGGAAAGTAATTCACGAGGGAATATTCTTTTTCCGTGAAAGTAAGCATGCATGTGCATATTTTCTATTTTTCAATATTTCTCTATCTTTTCGTGCTTAACATATGAAAAAGGACCTTTCTGTTTGTTTTGCTTTGCTTTTGTTTTTAGATCCTGTCAAGAAAAAAAGGTATTCTTAAATTAATTTGCTGGGGAGGGGGGGGAGCAGGGGGGAGGCGCAGAGAGAAAGATTTTTAAGGAAATGCTTAATATAACAGCAGTATCTCCAGGATTAAAGATTTTTACCATATTACATATTGTCTCTTATGAGATAAATATTTTCTATATTCCTTGTAAATTCTAAACAAAAAGGGTACCTCAACTAGAACGGAAAACTGATCTGAAAAACCCAGTAATAATAAGAGATACTTAGTGACAAATATCTTAATCTGACACTTTCTATTCTCCCTTTATTCATAACATATATATGTAATTCACTTCAGCAACAATAAAAGGGATTATTACACTTGAGAATCTTTATATACTTTCTAGTTAGACATTTGATTTCAATCTATGGGTGAAGACAATCCCTTTAAAAAAAAGAATCCAGAAATAACATCTCAAGATGTTTTTGGATCTGGCCACTCAGAAAAGTAGTTTAAGACACATGTGATCTCTCAAAACATATCTTCTACCCATTAGCAACTCTTAATGTGCTAAAGCTTGAACTGAGAAAGAATTGCATCTTTTAATTATCCTTGTTGATTATTTCTTTCACTGAGAATCCCGTGCTAGCCCCAGATGAGTAGATGATGAATGAGAGTACAGACTTTTGTGACAATCAATTTCAGATAAATTGCTCACAGACTTCCTGAGTCAGTGCTATGTTTCTGTTGTGTCCCTGTCGAATATGTGTTACAAATGCTGTCCCCTGAAAAAGGAGTCTGGCCATATGCCTCTGCTAGTTATTAGAGCATAGGACATGACATTTCAGGACTTATGTCTGATCACTGGATTGCAGGAGGATATGTAAGCTTTGCTTTTATGGAGGCCAGAGGTGCTTTCTTTAGCCTTCCATGCACCAGCTTACCTGACCTTTAGTTCCATTTCTTATCACAATGTTGAGTCACAGAAATGAAAATTTCATCAAATTGTATACATGAATGATAGCTTCTAAAGAAATAGCAATCTTTTTAAGAACATGAGGGCTCCCAGGTTACTGATCTCCCAAGATGAATTTCCTAAAATCTGGTAGAATGAATCTGGGCCTTTATGAGTGTGTGCATACACATAAAAGTAAAGTAGTATTTTTATTGGGAGACAGAGACATTTAAGCCATAATAGCCTTTGACAAAAATGCTTTAATTGTAATGAAACCTGCATTTCAAATCTTGAGAGAACTTGCACATGGGATGTCATGTGCAGATATCAGTGTGTCATATACAAATTCACATACACTAATGCCAAGACCTATTAAATAAGCACACACATATGTACTTTGTCCTCTAAAAAAACAGCAATGTGAAAGTAATTTCAGAAAAAGAGTGTAAGAATTTTCCAGTACCAGAAAAAAAAATAACACTTTCACAATGTAAACTCTACTATCTTGGAAAGTACTAAATGCTGAAAAAGACTAGCTTCTGACACAGGAAAACAGTTTGAATCCAAGCCCACTCACTCCCCAGTGGACCTGTTGATGCCACAGTGATATATAACATGCAGATATAATACAAAGGATGAAATGGAGCAGAGTACACATTGGACAACCTAAAGGACTAGAGAAAAAAAAACATTCATTATTTCTTTGGTGCAAATGAAGAAGGATTGCTTTCTGTAGTAACCTAAAGACAAAAAGGCATTTCCAGTATGTGAAATTAAGTTCTTTATGACAAAACAAATGTTTATGCTTTACATATACATGGAGAAGAGTTCCTACACAAGCTCATCTTTCTTATCGTATCAGAAAAAAAATAATCTTAATTTCTTGGAGAAAAAATATATACCTTCACAGCTGGGATATACTGCAAAGAGGGAAGAATACGTGGCAGGGCACTGACATCTTGGTTTTGTATAAGGAATAAGAGAAGTCAAGGACAATGGACAGGAGGATAAACCAGAATTCTTCATGGCTTGTACTGTGTCTTCTGTCCAGATTGTGAGATAGTATATGCCATTGTATCTTTATGTGCAGAACTTCAGTTTGAAACCTAGAGCTGTATTCTAACCATTAAAAAGCAAACATATGCTTGATGGCTTCTTCACTCTACAGATGGAACAGTAATCCAACGAAAAAAGTTTCCACCAAATATGCTTGTCAGGCTATTCTTTGCATAAATGACTTTTCAACACTTAAATGTGGAAATAACCCTGAAGTTATGACAGTCTTCATTTCAGTTGCTTATTTCATACAAAGTAGACCAGGGAAAAAAATTCCTTCCTCTTATGGTTTCATCAGTGCCTAAGCTAAACGGTTATCTTGCAGTGCAACATCCCTGCAGGGTACACATGGGAAGATATGTCTGCATAGGAAAGAATGAGTGTATGGGGGAGAAGAAAGAAGACATAACAATGATATAAAATGGATCACCACATCTGTGTTCCTTCCCCATGACTAGGCTCAGTGTACCAGGACATAGAAGGTGCTGTTCTTGGCAACACAAGTGAATCTCGAGGTCTTGCATGTAGCAGGAGTAAAATGAGAATCTTCCCAAGAAGTTTTAGGCAGATGTAGTATCTCCTATTTGACATCACAAAGTCATGCTTGCTGTTTTTTGTTTCCCAGTGCGGGCTGGCAAGCACAAGGACATTCCTTTACAATATAGTATAAGATTGCTCCATGGTTAATTTGTTGTGATTCCAGCAATAAGAGCTTTTCTCTCCTCTGGGACATACAAGAATTGATTCTCTGGAATTTCACTGAGGAAGCAAGCTCCCTCACTAGAGAGAAACACATGTTCTTTGTCAGCTCGTGGGACATTTGTTGACATTCCATGAGTCTTTTGATGCAAGTGGAAAAGCTACAGATCTCTGGGGTCTGGGTGGTTTGTCTGAAATGGAACCAACAAGTTTGAACAATTCTAATTCCTTACTATCCTTGATAAAATGATTGCTGTGAGGTTCCAATAACAGTGGAGCAAAGCATTTGTTGTTACTTTATACATGGAAGTTGTTTCACAGCACCCCAGGTGCCTCAATGCCTCAGCCTTAGGACTTGCTATTTACAGCACTGTAACCCTTGCACTTAGGCCATTGAGGCAGTGTTTTCTCAGAAACTCTGTGACTGTAATATTTCTTTACTGTTCTCGTGCAGTCTTCTCAGATTGTTGCTCTCATGGCCTTACATCTGCAAACCCCAACAGTGTTACAGAGAGTTCTCATGGGCAGCACCTATCACTTGCATGAGACTCAGCCTTCTCTCCCCTTCTTTCTTCAACTCCTTAACGTACAGCAAAGTACATGATAAGAATTAGTTAGGATAAAAGACATAGTTTTGTGTGTGCACATTAACATGTGTCCACACGTTTGCATAAACTGACCATCATGAGTGAAATAATGAGTCTGAAAGTCACTGGAACTTCTGTAATTGTTTTCAAAAAGAGCAATTCTTTTATCCATGCTACGTTCCTCTTCAGATTTGCTTATGAGATCAGACAGAATGCTGTAGGGATTTCTAGGTGCATGCTCTAAACCACCAGGTATTCTGTACAGATGAAATCAAAGTCAGCCATTACAGATTGAAATATAAGAAAAGCAATGCATAACTGTAAGGATGTGCCTTTCCTCACTCCTGTTTGCTCACAGCTGAATGCAGCTCAGGGACTTTTCTGTGGAATTCATTTCTACCTTAAAGAAATTCTAAGAGCAAATTCTGTTTTGGGCCCTGATAATGCAAGTGAGACCAGGCAGAGTAGGTAATCAGAGATTTTCCAGACAAGTAGCTGAGCTGCTGATCCAGCGACTAATATCTTACTCTCCTATAGTTTTATGAAACATCAACTTGTATCCACAGCACAAAACTCTGACCCAACCCAGACAAGGACTGTAGAAGAATACACTACTCAATCTGAATACTCACAACCTATCTAATTAAACCATTTATTTTTTAAACACATACTGTCTTTCTAATTAAGGTCTAAAGCTGTTAACACTTTAAACCAAAGTGAATGCATAAGACTATTTCTTACTACCAGGTATTTTCAGAGATATTGCAGAATTAATGAGAAAAAAATTTCTTCACTTTGATTAGGAAGAAATTGAGATGTGGGGGCTGATGTGAATCCTTATGGTATGAGTTAGATGTATTTCCAGTTATTCTAGCAGTTTTTAGAGTGAAACTCAAGTGTTTATGCATGTCTGTGTCTGTCACTTGCTGAAAGGTACCAGTCTGGAAATTTATTTCACTGAGGTCAGAAAAGTTACCTATGTGCATATCAGATTGCTGTTTAAGCAAAATGTACTGAAATCATCTTAGATGGGACAATGTGAATTTTTTTTTTTATTAAAGTGTTTTCTGTAACATCTAATGTAAGGTGACTGTCTTTAAGTTTGTAAGCATAGTCGATGGCTTTTTTACATAGAGTTTTGAAGAAGAAACCTGTAGAAGAAATATGCTGTGCTAGCTAATTTCCAAAACCAGAAATCCCAATAACAAACTATAATTTCACTGAAGCACTTAGGATAGGCAACATGGTCCATTTACTCTCATATTTTCTGACCACAGCTGAGTAAAGATGCTTTAGAGGATTCTTAAGGAATCTTTTGCTGACAGTTAAAGAAGAATTTGCAGCTTTATTTTTTAACCTATGAAGTGTTGCATATTATATATCATTTGAATGTGTCCTATTTTTTCAAGCTCTAGTGACTTCTTGACTTCATTATATTTCAAAACTAAATATCACTGTTCAGCTATCCAATCAATTGTGTGTTTATACTGCTGCAAGCTCTCAGATGAATTACATTTTCTGGTTCTTGCATTAAAACAATTGTATAACATATTTTGCACCATTCTTCGTGTCCTCCATGATGCTCTCTCATCTCCCATGATTTAGTTATCACCTACTGTCTGGAACCACATGACTTAATTCACAGATAATTTAGATAACAGTGTGTGTGAAAAGGGAAATATTCAAATTACTGTACCCTTCAGATCTGAATTCCAGAAGTTCGTTGTATAGATAACCTGTTGCTATATGTAACAGTAATGTAACAACTATGAAAATAACCTCGTGACTCACAAACTATGCGATGAATTCAAAGATACCAGGAGTCTTGCTGGGAAGCCTGCAGGGCAGTACGACTATAGAGGAATTCCCGTGCCCATCTCCTTCCTAGGAAACACCATAAAAGGACAGAATAAACATCCTCGCATAAAATTAGTTTAGAATGACTTCCATTGCACTCTCTGTTAATTAAAAGAAAAATATGACCCACCTCAAACTTCATTACCCTGCAATTTTGCATTTACTAGTAATGCACTTTCTCCTGGGTCCACTTTGTGTAATATTCAGCTACCATAAAGTTTCAGTTTTATAGTAGTATATCATGTTCAGCAGCTTTACAAATGTTCTAAACACTTTTGCATCCCCCATTCTTTATTAAGCTTATTAAAAGTTCAAAGGGTTGTTTTCGGACCAGCTGATGCCAGCCTTTGAAGATGTGACTTACTGGAGAGTTTACAATGGCTTAGTGGAATGACCAGGGAATTAGGACATGACTCATCTGGAATAGGGTGGAACTGGTATTTCCCATGAGAATGTTTTCATGCCAGCATAGATCTAAGCTTGCTTTAGATATATAGATGTCAAAATAGCTGTTAATCAAAGCATATGAATTTGTCTTTAATCAAGGATAACAAGTCTCACACTTGAATAAACTGTAGTCCAGAAAGGATGCAAGTGAAAGAAGAATGTAAAATGTATATATATTCTTATAGAAGCTGATTAGATTTCCATACGGTTGAAAATATTAGTGTATTTAAACTCTTTTCTAGACTAGGACTTCATTCTTCCTACAGAATTATTTTGGCCCAGTTAGGCTGGAGATCAAAAATTATATCTTTTTTTTAGAGTGAGATTCTGCAAATTTTTGTTCCTGTGGGTATTCTTCTACTATCTTCAGTGCCATTACACAGATAGAGGTGTAAATACACCAATGGCTCGAATTGTGATCAGGGAACAGAAGAAATGTCTCCTGAGAGTGTGTGTGTGTGTGTATATATATATATATATATATACACATTTTTTGTGTGTGCATAGAGCAGTCCTCTGAAGCAAATAACATTTAATAACATAAACAATTAAGATTATATAACTAAATTATTTTCTGGAATTATCTGTGAGCACTGTATCTGAGATATCTAGATACAAAAATCATCTCTAAGGGCCACTCATATTTCACAGATTCACCACTGAGGAGAGATGAAGATGTCGAAGAACCATAATACCTTATCGTAAATACATTGATTCAATGTATGCAACAAATTCACCACATAAAAACTGATATACATCTACTCTTTCAGAATGACTTCTACAGTGTAAAGTGTTCTCAGGAATTCTCTTGTTGTATTTGTTAATAATTTTAACGTAACTTGTCAGGCACAGATTCTTGGTTCTTGACATTATTTAATATCTAATCTCATCAATGCTCTCAAATGCTATTAATGTCAATGATGCTTTCTAACTCAGTAATGGTTCTATGTTGTAATATACACGTATAAGTTTTTACTTTACTATTTTAAAGAAAAATATATTAAAATATATTAATCCTAGTGATTCTTTATAAACAAATAAATAAATTTTAAAACCAATAAACTAAATAAATACTAAATAAATAAATACTCCAAAGTGACCTCTCTCAGTGCAGTTCTATTATTTTGATAATTTTGTAGAGGATTTTGTAAGTACCTTTTGACAACCAGTGAAAAATTCTATCCCCAGTATTTGAATTTAATGATATAGATAAAAAACCAAAACAAAACAACAACAAAAAAAAATTTAAGTTTCTGGTCTACCTGATGTTAAAAATACATAGAAAGTATTTTATTTAATAGAAGAACTTTCATATAAGGGATATTCAAATATAGAATATATAAAAAAAGGATTTTTTACTTGCATTCATGTCAGGATTTTATTTCCAAGGAACCTGCTACTTGCAAGACAGCAAACTTTCTATCGCACAAAACTTTTTATGTGGTTGCCATATCTGACACACTTTCACTCAGCTGTCAATCCAAAGCATAAACAGTGATTTATCATTATATAAGGAAGAGTTGAAGCAACTGAAATTCAAGGTAAGCTCCCTTTATTCGTTCAGAGCATTACCAGCTTTACTTTTCCAATTGCTTTTTAGGTAGGACCATCTTTGAGCTCTCTTCCTTTATTCTGCTAAGACTCTATTTCCTTTGTGTAATCTTATAGATGGCTGCATTCAACTGTGACAGGACTGGATAAGGAATTCAAGGTAAAGTTATCAGTTGACAGAGTGAGAAAAATCACAAGTAAATCATCACATATCTAAATGTATGTGTACTGGTAATTAATTCTTCAGTAGCTGATGGAAATAGGAGGACTTCATATAACAGGAACTTCTGGTACTGGAGATAAAACTGACAAAATTTTTAAAATACTTTCACTTTTAAAAAGAATTCTCCTAATGCTTTCTCATGTTCATCTTGGTGTCCACCAGGACCCCCAGGTCCTTTTCTGACAAGCTGCTTTCCAACCAGTCAGCCCCCAGCATGTACTGCTGCGTGGGGTTGTTGCTCTGCAGGACTTGGTGCTGACCTTTGCTCAGCTTCATGAGGTTCCCATCAGCCCATTTCTCCAGTCTGTTGAGGTCCTTCTGGATCCTGCATGATACATTGTGTTTTCAGTCACTCCTCCCAAGCGAGGAGAACTTCCAAGAGATACTTTCGGAGAGAATTATCTCACATATGCAGATGCTTGGAATGAACAGTTATTTCAAACTACCTGTTGCCTCTGTTAATTATGTTGAAGGACAAATGACCAACGTTGAACTTCCATACAGCTAAACGTAAGTAAGAGAAACTTAGGTCTAGTGACTCTTTCTTTATTTTTTTTTTGATACAGAATTAACTTTCCCTATGCCTTCCCTATGATTCTGGTCACTTTTTCTACAAGAGTCATCTCTTCCAGAACACTTGGATTATTAAACAGTCTTTCAAAAGCTTGCATGCACTGAAGTCAAAGGCAAAACCTACAAGCTGTGAATTCAGATCTTATTTTTTAACTGTTTCCAAATTTCACCTGAGGACCTTCAAACTTTCTACTTATTCAAATCCCCATTCCTCTGAGAATCGTTCATTTTCCTACTGTTTGCCTTACCACTGTGTCATTTAAACACCTACCCTCTTCCACACTACTTTTGGCAGGCTCTGCTGGGTAGGCTCTACCCAGGTACAAATCCATTGCAGTTTTTTTTTCCACAAAAGCAAGATATCACATGATTTTATATTTGCCTCTACTTATGTTCTGGAATAAAGAACCACTGACATGTGCACTACAAAGGAATAATGGAACAAAAAAAAAATGCATTTCTTAAAATGTTCAGTACAGATTCACCTTAAAAGGTGTCAGTTTTTAGGTAGTTTGTCTCAACTCAAATGCAGGATTCCCAAAAGACAGAGGAGTGAATATTGACAGAAGAGGCTTATAATCTTTTTACTTTTAATTGAAAAAGAACACTACAGAAAAAAAACTGTAAGTTTTTTAAAAGTATTCTTACCTTCATAATTATTTTAACATACTGAAAATATGTCATTTTAATATAAAATATCTGAATAGGTAAATCAAATCACTAACTGATTAAATGAAAGACAGCTTTTAAGAATTTCTCACGTTATTTCAACTGTGTAACTTCTAATATTTGTGAAATTGCAAAACTTTTGATGCAACCATTTTGGTTAGCATTAAATTTCCTGTCAAATTGAAAAGAAGGGATATATCCCAGCTCTTTTTTTTAGAAGAACACAATGCAAGTGCAAGAAATAAATTAAATAAGTCAAAACCAAGAAAAACCCTTATCATTTTCACAATATCTAATATAAATTGTTGATTTTTTTTCTCTGTTGTCAATCCAATTTGAAAATAAAATAATTGACTGTTCTGCCAATCCTCACCCTCAAGGAAATGAAACTCACATATTGTTTCTATGTTTTGTGTTCCTCATTTGCTCAGTGCTACTATGACTAAATCTCCAGTATTGTGCAAGTTTTAAGCTGATGATTTTTAAAAAATACGTTTGATTAATATCTAATCTACATTTTTATAATATATCACTTTATCACACGTTTTCTCACTTTCCCTTTTTTTCCTTTTGCAGCCTTCAAATACAGGCATAAATTACTGTGCATTCTCTACTTCATTTAGTACGAGTATGCAGCTCTGAAGGAAAATTACAAAAGATCAGTACCTGCTGATCTCAGAGAGATTTGTCAAACTCTGAAGTGCTATCTAGGAGATTTGAATTTATGTTATTTGTATTATTATTATTTCCATCTGTGGAACAACGCTGTCATCTTTCTTCTAAAACCATTTCACACATGCACAGATTTTAATGCCAGAAGGAATGAGTATGACTATGCAGTTTTGCTGGCTGTATAACATACTACACTGAATTTCAGAAACTTCTGACACAAATTCTAAAAATGATTTCTCATTAACCTGGGCACTCAAAAGCCAGGACTCAAAAAGGACTAGAGCTTTAATGCCTCCTTTTTGTTTCCTTACTTTTGTTACTTTTAAGACAAATATTGTCATAGCCTTAAAATATGGCAAATTCTCCTCACAGGAAGAGCTAGGGGTTAATGACTGTATTAAGAATGAAAAATCAATGTATTACTGACCCAGAAAATGCAAAAATGCTAAATCAGACTTTAGAGGCTGGGGAATTATAAAGAATAAACTGCAATGGCTTTATCTTCCTAATAGTTTAATAATAGGCTGCTTCAGAATAATGCTGTTTAATTTGTAATTTTTCACTTTGATTATATCAAGCATTTTCAGGTTATGTATGTTCCAACAGTCACTTTACAGTGGTGCCACATAATTTTGTACCCAAAGATTGTGTGAAGCCTGTTAGATGTAGAATGAAAACAGCAGATGAAAGCTGCTATGGTCTAATACCTCTCTACTCTGTGCACTTCTGAAGCTTATATCAGATTCAGATTTTGCTTACAAGCTATCCCAGAGTTCATTTATCATTGGGTGAAAAATATTCATAAATGAAATTAAATCAAATATTCTCACAAACCCTAATAATTATGGGTGATTAATTTTCTATTCTAGACTCCATTAAGTGTTTTTACCAATATTCTTCCACAGACTCAGGTCTCTAATTTATTTTGCCTCTCCCCTTCATCTCCTAACAGTGCAGGGTCGTGCTGGGATACTCATTAGTTTTATGCTAGCAATTCTGCCAGGCAGCCTCGGAGGTATCAGCATCACCTCAGAAATCATTAACGTAACTGGCGCTGCAATCTAAAACCGACAAGCATAGAATAATCATTTAGGGCCTGAAACGTTCTTCCATAAATGAGCATTTTGGAGGAAAAAAAATAAAAATGCATGTGTTCCAGTCATTCTCTGGAGACAAAAGGAGATCTTAATAAATCACATCTGAAGCCACTTGTGTGCATATATCCTTGCCATGTCTGAGAAACAGCATCAAGTTTTTCAGACTCATGGTTTATTTTTTGCTGACAAAGTCCAGAAGCATTGACTCACATGTGACAGCAAAGATGCTGGATCAGGTTCGTAATCTGACACTATATTGGCTGAGCTTGATTACACTATTTGCATACTCGTCATGATATGTTTCACTTAAGATGTCTGCTGCCTCCCTTACCAGGACTATTTATGAGGCAATTTTTCACAAGAACATCATGAAGAATTTGCATGGTCATATGTATGAAGATTCATCTGAAATAAATAGCACAGTTTTGAGGCACTGTGAACCATTAAGTACTGATCCTAATTGGATCAGTGGGTCAATTTGGGGGAAGCTCACAAAAGTCAGGTAAGAGACTTTGGGAACAAAAAGGAGATGTGTCTTGCACGACTTACTGACTTGGCCCTTCAGGCTCCCCATTCTCTTTCTGACTAAGAGAAGCATCTCCTGTGTTTCCTTGAGCACTCACTATAAACTTATCTACCCATTTAAGCACCTTTCTGGTTTTCACTTTTTCTCCTTATAGCTCCAACTCCATAATACTGATTTAGAATCGTTTTTCCCCTTCCCAGTTTGGCCTAGAGAGGTAAGAATGCAGCTACCCACTGGCCCATACTGTCTTTTGTCTAAAACACAGCCACACATATATTACTGATAATATAAACAAAAAAAAAAACCCACTCTGAGACAGGGAGGGGCAGCTTGGCCCCATTACCATCACATCCAGCACTGGATTCACTGATAGCCTGTCTGCCCATACCAGTCAGGCTTGGTCTTTTTGTCTCATTGAAGAGCAGATGAGTAAACCAAGAGCTTTTGAGTTAAAAGTACCAAAGGAAACAACACCAAATTCCACCGATTACAGCAGACTATATACATATTTTGTATGAAGTGTACCAAAAATGATAAAAGGAATAAACGACTAAGTGCAAACCAGCCAAAAGATGAAGATCAGCACTCAGGGACTTCAGGTCAGCATTAATCCTATCTGTGTCTCCATTGTGGACCAAGCTTCCATTTTAGTCACTTCAGTCAGTGAATTCTGTGGGTTCACAGTCATTTACCTCATCCTAAGGTAGATTTACAGACTTGCACATCTGGGAAGATGAATTGCAACCCTAAATGTCACTGATGATACTGACTGGAAATCAATTGATCATGAGAGCATTCATACCATGATCAGAGTTAGACTCCAGTGCTGCTTGAGATCACGGGAAGCGTCTATGACATGTTATTGGGTTTCTGGACAGGACAGGACAGTTACAGGACCTATGGGAGAGTTACACCCCTTTAAGATGGCAAATGGAGGTTCAGTAGGATACCCAAGGTCATCTCAAATGACAGTGGATAACCATGTGTGGGAAAAAAAATCAAATCAACCCACCTAATGTGAGGCAAGATTGCTTGTAGCCCATGACTATGCTAGTTTTAGTTCTCTCTCTCTTTCTCTGTGCCTCAGTTCTCCATCTGTAAACTGGGTTTAAAAATGCTTTATGAAGAAACAGAAACACTAAAACTCATCAGGCAGACAGATACTGTGGTGAGGTCAGAGAATATACAAAGACAGCAAGAGATAGTGTAAGATCTAAAAAAAAATTGGAAGTGCTTAGCTAAATAATATATTACATATAGGATTGATGGCAGATTCTAAACCATATGTTTTGTTCGTCTGAACTCTCAGCTTCATTTTCTAAAAACTACAAAAAGTTTTTCCTTGTCTTTTCAAGGTTCAGATAGTCTCTCTCATTGCTTTTAGTGGCACTACTTGCAGAGTGAGACACTTCAAAGCAGTAGATGTGGCAGAACCCTGGCTAGTAAGAAAAGAGACTCATTATGAAAGTTGCTCTTTTGCTCAGGGTGGATCTCAATGCTTGCTGTAAAATGTGAGAATCCTATTCAAAATCCCATGTTCCTGAAAAAAATCCCCTACTGCTCAGTTCCTCAGTTCCCATAAGAGATATGCATGTGTCACTGCTGAATCATAAGCTGATAATACTAAGGTTGAGGTAAACTTTAAAAGCACACCATCATGTATTTTATGAGGGTCTTTTGTAACCCTATAAAAATGCCATCAGAAAATTGTTGTTTGACTGCAGCTTGAAAAAACAGTCATTTTATCTAAGATACACAAGAAAACAGCTGGATAAATTCTGTCAGGACAGATAAAAGGATAGCACTTAAAGACTGAAAAAAGAGACCTTGTGACAAATTGATTTTCATCTCTAATTATGGCTCTTTAGAAATTTTCTCTCTTGCAAAGGATTCAGACATGTCTCCTAACGCAGGTAGCTATTGCATTCTCCTGGTAACTCTTCACTTTCAATTGTGCTTTCATTAGACGTCTCTGACACAAAGCTGGTATACACAAAAGTTTACAAATATGATGCTGTCAATGACGTTTTAAGACCTGGATTGCAGCTCTCTCTTTCAAAATGCAAATACGATAACTGTGTCACAGGGTGCTCTCTGACAGGCCCTTTGAAGATGCAAAGCTATATGCTTACTGGAAAAATATGGCATCTTGTTAGACTAAGTTGTTAGAATTCTAAGAAATAAAGTAACGAAGGTAGCAAATTCCTGCGGCACGATGCAAGAAGAAAGGGATGAAGTTTCAAGTAACATGGGCTTTATCTTCCTGTCTCTGAATCATTTTGTTGAGTGAATTACACCAAACCATCTGCACAGCCTTCACCTCAGACAGAAAAGAAGTGAAGAGGCATTTGGATAATGGTGCCAAAGAGAGGATTCTCATTTGCTTTTATATGCCACAGTGGATTTCAGAGTGTATCCACAAACACACCCACATTTTTATTTTGTATGTCAAACTCCTGTATCAGCACTATTAATGGAAAGAAGATTTAGTATATTAAAATGCAAATTAAATGAACTTTGTCAGACAATTCCTGCGGTACTCCCATCATTACAGTAACAACGTATGAGCTGGAATAGCGCTTTACTAAAAACAAACAATATTTAGACGGGGGACTTTATTCTGCCATGCCATATTCCACTTCAAGTGTAACTATAACTAAATTGTGACTTCAGTTGAACTTGAGTTAAATAGAATCAGAATCCAGACAGTGATTTTGAAAATCATAGTTATGCTCCTTATGACGCAGCAGTATGGTGTAAGCAGAAAGATCTGTGTAAAGCAGTATATAACAGATAACAACCTTGTAACAATTAGGAGTAGCTATGAGGAGTGCTAAGGTGCAATTTTCTGTTCCTAAGTAGGACACACAGCATGTTTCACTTGAATTAACAAGTAGAAGAAGCCTAAAAGAGTTTCACCTGTTTGAATTAGCTTTTCAGTGGTTGTAACATGGCTTCCATTTGATTAAAAGTAAGGAGGTAAATGAAGTTTTTGACTCTACAGAGGTGGATTGGAAAAAATCATTAACCTTTTTCCCCAACTTCTATCTGAGTCAGACTGGAGATTCCAAAAACAGGACACCTGAGCTATTTTGACACTTTAATTGAGGTTTGTTTCAGATTTTCCGTGGACCAGCGGCTATTTGATTTAAATTGCTCTGTCTGGCAGTACTTCTTTTCCAAAAATAAGGTAACACTTCTCTCAGAATTACAAGGATAATTGTTAAGAGTTTCCTTCTTCTGGTCCTTACCCAAAAATGCTTTAACTTGTCCCAGGGAACAATACAATTTTCCCACTTTTAGAGTAGGTTCTTGGCCACAGTACTCTGTATATCATTACTGCTTACCAACAAAAGCAATTTTATTTGGCAGTTCTTCCCAATATATTCACATGACAAATATCTCAATAACTGGGTTACATACTGTGTTCATAAATTGTTATGGAAAAGACACTTTCATTCTGAGAAAGATTAATGAAACTGAAACATTTTCATATAAGATCATATAGTGAACATGCAGTTGTTCTCATACTGTATTCCATTCTTTTTGTCTATTTTACAACTGATTCAATGAGCACCACTTTTTTTTCAGTATTTTATAATCATTATTGACTCTTGGAGGGTAGTGTAGTCAGGAATTTTGCAACAAAATTCTTCTTTGCTTTTCTCTCAGAAAGTGGTAATGCATCAAAGATTCGTTCTCATTTCTTCTCAAATTTATCAGTTTCAGAAAAACATTGATCTAGAAAACAATTTCAGATGGAAAGTACAAAGACAATCACTTCTTGCCCTTGGACTAGTATTCGAGTAGGCACCTATCCCAGGGACTAGAATACGGACATTAAACATAAGAACTAGATGCCTAAGCCCCGGGAGAAGAAATTACTTATGTCAGCCTAGCTGGGTGCCTAACTGTTGCTCTAAAGCAGTTTTCTGGTCTTCCTCCAGAAGAAAATGAACCAAAAAAATGTCAGTTTTATACCTAAGTGACATAAGAATTCTGTTTACAGCTTAGTTTATTTCTGGGAAATAGTAAAAACCTTTAGAACATTGCATTTTGTGAGGTTTTCTGTCTGAGGGTTACTTTCTTATCCTAAGACAAAACTGATTTCAACAGTGCACTTGACTAGGTAAAATAAACTCCAAAACCAGAGGCAGTAAAAAAATCAAAAATACTTTCAGATCAGTCACAAATTCAGCTGCGTACCAGAACTCCAAATCTTTCATTTTGCCATATGTTGGCTTTTTTTAAAAAGAAACCAAGTGGTAATTTTAGAATTGAAGAGAATTCATTTTTTGATTCTCCCTGTAATATAAAAGCACAATTTCACAGCAAGATTTAGTTCCTCTCTAATCTCTCAAACATACATTTACAATAAATTTCACTTTACACTTCCCTTCAATCTCAATAAAGGGATGTGTGGACTTCACTGTGAGTTTACATTACAAAACAGTACTACGTTTACAAATATCTCACTGAGAAGAAGTGAGCACAATTCCAGGGATTTTGTTGGAGTTGTCTGAAGCATGGTCCCAGCATCCAGAAAGACTTGTGGATAGTTTAGGAGTGGAGCAAAAATGAAGAAAACTCCCCTAATGGAAGTCACCTTTCAGAAAACTCTGACAAGGAATGTCCTCAGTATGAGGCTTGACGAGGTTGTTGTCCACAAGCTATGAATATGAACAGCATCTATGAGCCAGAGATGAGAAAACCGGCAAGGATCCAGAATCAGCAGTTGGACAAGGAAATGTAAACACACTTAAATCCATTAAGAAAAAAACTCTTTAAAAGTGAAAAGATTGGTATCCCATTGAGACACAGAGACAAGCTTTCCCTTAGCAGCACAAGCAGGCTTGCAGGCAGAGCCAGCTGGCTTGACAAAGACTTTCTTCATCCCTGTGGAAAAGCCTGCACAGACAGCAGAGGAATGAGGCTCAAATTTTACTTGCAAAGTCTCCCAGATTGCAGCCTTTCAGTTAAATCTGGACCTATCACAAAGCAAATGGGAACCTTGCCAGGGACTTAGGGCTGGGATTCTACCCCTCATCAGGAACAGGAAAATACTGTTACAAGTATTAATTTTTGTCATGTTATCTAAAACATGTTATACAAGCAGGGAAAGACTGAAAATATATTACAGGTTATGACTGACCACAGAATACAGTACTATGTGTTTGAGGAAGGCAGCTCAAGAAAGTGTTAGTAATTAATTTACAGAATATAGCTTCTCATTTGACATAGCACAGTAATTTAGACAGTAGTACTGACTATGATTATAAAAGAGATATGTATTTTTGAAAGGGCAAGGTATTTGTGCTCTGTGAGGGGTTAATGAGCACAAGAAGTATCAGTGTAAAATCTGTACCCACAGCAGAGTGGAAAAGATCTGGGATGACAGATGCTCATGTATAAATAAAGACAACATACATGTCAAAGTGATCCACGTAATGAATTGCATTACACCCTTCTCAGTGGTGTTACACCTTTCTCAGTGGTATTACACCTTTCATGCAGGTTCTGATAACTAACCTCTCCCTCCATCACTTCTTTTCACATTCCAAATCTCAAGCGTCATCAAGCAGATTTTCACTGAAAAATTGACTTGCCATAGAAACATTTCCTTCTTTCTGGCCAGGAATCTGGAGAAGAATCCTCTTACCTCTGGGCTAGAGTTTGGGATTTTCTTGCAATGAGACCATTCAGCTATCCATGGAATTCACAGGGTTTGATAATAATAAACTATTACTTTTTGAAAAGCAATCTTTTTCACTTAGACTATCTCAGGACTTTTACAAAGCTTTTTAATATACTGGCTACTGTTCCATTGTTGCATAAGAATAATCACACTAACTAAAGCAGGTTATTTCCCACTTAAAATCAAGCCTGACAATCTCCAAAAACTTCCTCCTGGTCTTGCCATGAATCATTCACAGGCTCAGAAGCAACCCAAAGAACTCATTCTTTTCAACATTGCTACTTTTTTTATTTTTGGTGCTCCCCTGGAAGTTCTCAGTGAAAGCCCTTCTCTTGTAACATGGTAGGTGAGAACATGGTAGGTGACCATAACAATTTCTGTGAAGAAATCTCACGTACAATTTTACATGAGAAATCTGTGCATGGAAAAAACAACTTGTTCTCAGTAGGACAAGGATTTCCCTTCTGTCACTGAGCTTTGAGAGTCCAGTGCACAATATGGCAGGGCTTGTGCTCACAACAGGAGAGGGAGTAAGGGGGGACAGTAGGGAAGGGGACAAAAATGTTAATCCTGTCGTGGACCTAAAACCGTCCCACAGTATGCCGGAGGGTGAGAGTTCAGGATTAATACCAGATGGGAAGGGGATTTGGATGAGAAGAAAAAAACCTTCACTTTCTCTTTCCGTTTGATTTCATGTACCCTCTGCACAACTATAGCAGCAGAAAGGGACATAACTTGGGCTGAGGATCTGATCGTTAGGATCTCAAAAATGAATAGCATATTTAAACAAGAACAAAAAAAAATTCCTTAGCTGTTTGCCTGCAGTCACAAAGGCTCACTTTTTTTCTCTCCTTTCCCAAAAATATCTCACTTGTTTTCACTTAAATAACTGGAACCGCTGATGAAAACCAGAAAGAATAATATGCAGCATGAAAATAAAAGTACTAGTCTTCTGATTTACATGAAAATATTATTTTAAAAAAGACACGATCTATAAGTAAACAAGGAGCAGAAAGTGAAGAGGGGAATAGAAATATTTTGGAAAGGTTGAATATAAGGAACAATTTTTGATAACTAGCATCAGATATGCCTGATGCAGATGCAGATAATTATTTAATGACAAATTAATGGGATTTACAATATATACTATAAATCTGCGTACCATTGAACAGGCAAACTGCCACAGATCCCATCTCAGATTAACAGAGGATAAAGCCTCTGACTGTTTACAATTTCAAAGAAAAAAAAAATTGAAAAAGGAACCCATCTCTCATTTGGAGTTTTCAAACAGTGGCAAAATTAGTAGAAAAAAAAGAAAAGGTACAAATAGAACTCTGAGCCTTGGACTCTGCTTTTACCATGAGCTTGCAATTCTTGTATCACACTTTGCTTTCATCTGTCTTTTATTTGGAAATCCCATCTGGGACGATCCAGAAAGAATTGTTAAACATATTAAATGTTACATCCATCTAAATAATATGAATATAATTGTTTGGATTTACTTTTCTAAAATTATGTTTAAAGAAGATCTTTACTTTGTATACCACGAGGTCTGTCTGTTATACCTGCTAAAGTTAATAACATTGTTGAGAGTAGATGAAAAACAGAACACTAGCCAAAATGGTCAAGAAATAAGAAGGAATAATTGAACCACTACAGGTTTCTATACTTAAATATTAATATCCTCTAAAGTGTACACATTTAAACAATCAGGCAAAACTTCAGATATTTCAGTCACTCAAAGTACCAACCAAACCTTATTCTGTACAAAATGTTCCTATAAAAAGGAAACTATTTTACATATTTAAGCTAGAAGACTATATGTGCCATTTTTTCTTTAGTGTCACTCACTAATAGACTAGCAAAAGTATATAAACATATACCCAAGTGAATCACACTACCTGTCTGTAAATCAGTCATGCACAGTCAATTCAGGGAGAAGTATCATCTCTAGAAGCTGTAGGACCAGGGGTTATGAGTGACTTGGTTGTTAACACCTTCAAAAAAGTCCTGGTAATCATAGTTCCACAGTGTCCACCAAAACCACATATCCTTTCCCAAACACTGTTTAAGGGATTGTTTTCAATAGTAACCATAGTTAAACAACAACAACAACAACAAAAACATGCACAAAATATTTGAGTAGAAGAGATGAAACAGCAAAAGAAACTATGGCTACAGGAAGAGCTGGACAACCAATTAACAGAAATTTGGGGGAGTTTTTGTTCCCCCTTCCTGTACATGACTTAGCTACACCACCATGGTGGGAAACCTATTCAACCGTTTGAATATTACAGATGCTTGAAAAGACCCAATTAATTAATATTTTAGGTATCATAAAGTATTCATGAGTTAGTCATGAAGAATATTTGCAATTTGCTATTTGTATTCTGGCACAGGAAATCACATGTTTTGGGGTTGGGTTTTTTTGAGGCTCTTATAGGGTGACCGAAACTGTAATGAGTGCTTGAAGAACAAATGAGGCCTTTGATTCTTTTGAGGAGAGGATTTAGCAGATGATAAATAAGCCTATACAATTTAGAGTATTTAATTTTTTTTCCTATCATCTTTGAACAAACTGGAGAATTACGTTCATTTGTCCCCACAAACGGACCTTAGATTTAAAAATAACCATATCCTCTTCTGAGCGAGGCACTGAGAAGGAAAAAAGCCAGATGTACTGGCTGTCTTAGCGATTTAACATTCCTTTTTTCTTGACACATTCACACCAAGCAAAGAAAGTGTGCGGTCCTAGCTGTGAAAGCTGTGGTTAAAGCCTGGTTCTGGCCAGAAGGTTGAGAGAATTTCTGTTTCCATATTCCACATGCAGTAGAACAACATGCTTTTTCACATAGCTGGCAAGTACATGCAATGAGCTGATTTTCTCTTTTGTGTAGTGCTCTCAACAACTAGTCATCACAGAATTGATTGTACATGGAAACTGCTGTAGACAAAACAAGTGACTGGCTTTTGCAGTCACTGGACTTTGCTTACTCATCAAATTAAGGGAGTTTCACAGAGATAAGTCACTTTTGATTAATTTCTCAAAATCTGTCTGATTATTTGTCAACTCACCTTTGTTGAGACCACTTTCTGGCAACTGGTCTACCAGACTCACACCCTTCCAGAAGCCACAGCTCCTCAAGAGCTCAGCAGTGGTCTATTCACTTAAAGAGGGAATCCAAAATGTTCAGTTTTCCAACCAGATGAATCTGAAATTTAAAGTAAAATGAAACAAAATGTTGCTGATAAAGAAATTAATTTTTAATGTTCCACTTTAATCCCAGTCCTATGACTACTAATTTTTTATCTTCCCATCTTATTAATTCAGCACATTCATCTCTGTTTCCTTTTACAAAATTATTGCACCAAGGGAAAAGAAAGCATGATATTTCATAGTGCAGTTTTAAGATTTTGCATGGAAATGAGATATTTCAAGGGGACGTCTCCAAATTAGGAATATTATTTGATTCTTAGAGGGACCTATAATTCAGGGACCCAATTCCTACCACAGTCATCTGGGGTTTAGAACCTTTTCAAGAGATCTGGAAACCAGAGATTTAGGTGCTTGCAGCCACTTAGGAAGGCTGTGGATAAAAAGAGCAAAATGTATGTGCTTTCATCTCTGGCTTTGTGAGCATAATGAAGTTATCCCCCATTTCAGTCAAAGGTGTATCACAGTGAAAAAATTAAGTCAAGATTTTAGGGCTCAAATTACAAAGCAGTATGATCACTTGACACCATGTTTCTCTATGTTAACGGGGATACTTGTAAACAGAGACCTGTGCACCTCCCCCAGCTCAGGAAATTTATGAATTTTACCAGATACCTGTTTTTTTTGAAAATGCATAAAAAATCCTCAGCACAGAGAACAGAATCCGGATTATGCCTCTCCTTGGTATGTTTCCTAAACACAAAACAATAACGTTTTATTCTCTCTCTATTTCCTATATCCAGTTGTTGTGGGGGGGAGGAGAAGTATGCTGGAGTAGCTTCAAAAGAACACTTGTGAGTGTCTTCATGCCAAAGATAACTTTGGAAAATCAGGATTTTTTAAATTGTTGTTCTTGTTTTACAACACTATTGTGGAAGCTGGAGAAATGCTATTTTCAGTTTTCTAAAGCTTGATGGGACAACTGAACTCTATTACACCAGAGCTTATGCAAATTTCTGGAATTGCTTCCCAGAAAGATGTGATGAGCAGTACCAGCACCATTCTAAAGGAAAAGCTGCTAACTCTTGTTTTAGATTATTCCTTCCAGATTTTTTTTTTTGACAGAATCAGAAATATGTTCAGAAAGTACCTATGAGATCAAGTTGCTAGGAAGACAGGTGCTTGTCTACCTTGTGTTTTAGCCTATGAGCTACAAAACGTGACTCAGTGCTGCCACACTCTGTGTGTCTCTGAATATGGAAGTGGAGGAAGTGAAAATAGGTCTCTCATACTTCCTGATTAAAAACTAGTGGCCACAGGGAGCTTTGGATCCTCCAGCAATAGAGAACAAGTAATAAGAAGGCTCTGTCCCTTAAATCCACCTCAGCCCAATTATATTCAACTGTCCAGTTTTCAGTAGATCTTGGCTTTGGGTACTCACGAATACTGAGTCTTGTCCTGTTGTGTTCAGATATTGTCAGGTTGTGTTTAAGTACTGTCTAATTCAGTACACCATGAGTTCTCATTGGAACATATGTGTTCCACTGAAATGCAAAAAAATATTTTTTATTTTTATGCTTATTATGATTAGCATTAACATTATTGTCACTGTTACTATTCCTATTATGAATTATTATTATTATTACTATTTTTATCACATTATTTCTTGCTCTGAAATCACAGCAAATCAGACTGTTTAGAGCTGTTCTATTTGTAAATCTCAAACAAGTTTATCTTAGGAAGTGTTTTCTTTGACAAAGTTAGACAGAAATATTTAAGGTACAGAAAAACAAGTCAGCAGGGTGTTTGGAGGCTACGAGAGTTTCAAAATTGAAATAATCAGATCTTTTTCATCCAATCTGATATGCGATTTTACAGTCCAAAATGATCACAGGTATCTTGTATAAATTCACACTTTTTAGTGCAAACTTTGATATACACTCTCTTTCTCTTCAAAGATATACATATCATACTTCTTCAAATAGTTGACATAGTACACATAGCATATGAGAAGGAAATAAACCACACAGAAAAAAATGCAGTGACAAATGCACTGCATAACACCAAAATGCTTGCTGTACTGAAGACTCTAAACTTAGAAGTTATGCTAGCAATCTGGATAACAATCATAGCAAAATGCTAAAATGCACTATAACATGTCAAACAACATCATTTCCCATTGGGACTGTATTTCAACAGTCACCATGAGGGAAATCTTGACTCCTCTGAATTCAAGGGGGAAGCTCCCCATAGAGCTATGACACTGCATAGCACCAGAGGATTTGGGTCTCAGAGCTGTGAAAGCTTTTTAGCTCATATATTCATCACCTCAGATCTTTTCACATGGTTCTTCAGATAGGAACTGGAAGAGCCTTTCAGGAAGAAATCTCTAAGCCAACAGGGCTGCAAAAATAAATTCTCATTTAGATATATAGCAGTAATTCCAGTCCTGATGAAAGTAAGCTATTGTACATGATGTGAAATCATACAACAGACGATCTTATGAAGGGGTGTATAGTAGCTACCATCACAAACAAATAAGCCTGTAGAGGGATTTTGTGATGCAGAGAATAATTTTCGTGAAGTTTTCCAATTTTAGGTTAGCAGTCTGTGTGTTTCTGTGCAGATTTTGGAGTAGAATTCACATATCTGATTCTTTTCCTAGTTCTCCAGCCATAAAAATTGTTCTTCCTTCCCAAGAGAAACATTAAACGTAGTTGAAATGCTTTGATCTGTTCCTAAAAACAGACCTGATTTTAACAGGGAGCAACTACATAGAGAGTAGGGGCTAATATCACTTAATCCAAAATTGACATTGTTTTATACATGGGTTGTCAGTGCATTAAAACCTGCCTTGAATTTTAAGGTTTGTTTTTTAATATGCAGAGTACTAAGATGTTAAATTTTGTAGATTTCTGTATAGACAGAAAGGAAAGAACCCTGGATGTTGTAAACATATAAGGAGGAATTTAGAATTCATTTTGTCCCATCTTAGAGAAGATATTTTGGCCAACCTTCTCTCACCCAGCTCAACTACATACTATGCCATCTGCATTGCATTTGCAGTCACTTTGGAATACTTATCTTACTTTATTTTGATGGCCAGTTGTATAGTAGCTTGCAACTTAGTACTGCTATTTGTTTGCAAGGTACACTGAAACCCGTACACTGGCCAAGTCTAGCTTCTTGTTGCTGGTTTGCTCCCAGTGGGTCAAAATTGGAAAAACATTCTCAATTACATTTGATTTTCAGTTGTTCTGGTTTGCCTCCTTCTCCTGAGGGTAAAATACACTCAGATATGTATTTCTGAGTTTCAGATACAACCCCTCCGCACATATTTATATCAAATTGCCGAGGCAAAGTTTGCTGTGATCCTCTTTTTCAAATTATTTCAGTTTACCCATTTAACATGAGCTTTACCACACTGGGCTTTTCACCTCCTCATTAAAAACAGTCAAGAAGGAAGACAAATTAGATTTGAGGAAAGAAAATCTTAGTAGTATCACCAGCTACAGGAATTTTGAGCACACTTTCATATGGTGCAATGTTTACTAGGCAGTAGAGTAGGATAATTTTGTTTCTTCAGAGTCAGCATTTATTTTTAAGTGCTGTCTCTGCTGCTTTTAAGATATAGTAGCAAAGTCTATGAGTATTTCCTCCTGTTGAGCTTTGCAAGCTGTTGGCATTCTCCTGTAGTGAATTGTGGTCTGTTATTGGACACCGCTTTGGTAAAACTTAACACACAAAAAACCCCATAGTGTTCCTGTGGTTTTGGATAGAAGTTGTACTGGACGTGCAATTACTTCAAATAACTGTTGTCTGCTACTAAGAAACATTGCTTATCTCTTTCAGCATGGCTGAATATATTGCTCTACAGGACTCAAGGGCTATTTCAGTCATTGGAAAGATACGTGCTCTTACTGTTATACCAATTCCTCATCTGCTGCCCAATCTCTTTATTAAATCTTGGTTACCAGCAATAGGTTCTTAGTAAAAATGTCATTTGACACTTTCTGAAGTATTTTCTGGGCATATCTGCAAAACATTCAGCTCAGTAGCACAGAAAAATTTATCAGCCTAAATTCCCGCAGCAAGTACCCTTGCTCACTCAAGAGCAGACACTTGATTGTGGGTTTGCAGCTGCAGCTGTTCTATAATTAATCTTAGGTTCGGCTGATTCCTAATTAATAATTAAGGTTGTGTTCAAACATTTACTTTAAGCAAGGATTCAACTATTTAGGTTTCTACAAAGAATGCAATCTATCTTTCTTACACTTTGAGTGTTTAATCCATGAATAAATATAAAATTATGTATTTTCAGCTGTGTTGCTTAGAGTTAGGAATGATCAAACCCATAGCTTTTAAAATAATATCTTGCTACATATCACTTCTCTTCAGATCTCTTTTAATAATGAATGGTCAGTTTGCTATCATTTGAACTTCCAAAACAGTTAGTATTCATTAAAACCTCATATAAAAATTCCACAACAACACCACCAACTCTTTCAGCCTATCCTCATAGGGGAGGTGCTCCAGCCCTCTGATTAATTTCGTGGCTCTCCTCTGGACTCTCTCCAACAGATCCAGGTCTTTTTTATGTTGGGGGCCCCACATCTGAACACAGTACTCCAGGTGGGGTCTCATGAGAGTAGAGTAGAGGGGGAGAATCACCTCCTTTGCCCTGCTGCTAATGCTTCTTTTGATGCAGCCCAGGACACGGTTGGCTTTCTGGGCTGCAAGCGCACACTGCCGGCTCATGTCCAGCTTCTCATCCATCAATACCCCCAAGTCCTTCTCCTCAGGGCTGCTCTCTCTCCACTCTCCTCCCAGCCTGTATTTGTGCTTGGGATTGCCTCAACACATGTGCAGGACCTTGCACTTGGCCTTGTTAAATTTCATGAGGTTTGCACAGGCCCACCTCTCAAGCCTGTCAAGGTCCCTCTGGATGGCATCCCTTCCCTCCAGCGCCTCGACCACACCACACAGCTTAGTCTCATCGGCAAACTTGCTGAGGGTGCACTCAATCCCACTGTCCATGTCTCCAACAAAGATTTTAAACAACACTGGTCCCAGTACTGACCCCTGCAGAACACCACTCAGAACTATGCTTATACTGTTAATGATTTACTTTCGAATGTTGCAGTTTGTTTTTGCTGTTCTTATGTGTTTCCTTAATTCATACTGGTGACAGTTTACAGTGTGTCTTAACACACTTGTTACTGTCAAATGGATTGATACTCTTTATAATCGTGTCTTTCCACAGAAGCCCAGGTGGACAAGAGGAAGAGAGTCTCTAGTGAAGGTGGCCATTAGAGAACTGGAGTGTTTGATTACTGTACAAGGGGTTTTTGTTCTTGATTCAATTCCAGATTCACTGTTTTTTGTCATAGAGGAAGAAATATATCAGTATTTTCAATAATGAATAAGAAACAAAATGAAGTACACCTTGTCACTGTGCAGATACCTGTTTGTAACTAAGGAAAGGCAAAATCCCTGTATTTCAAGGTCACATTATTTTGACCTGCAAGAGTAGTCCTTCATCAGTCACCCAAGGACTTCCTTGCATATACTTGTCTAACCACCAACATCTGCTTGAACAAATGAATCTGTGAATCTCATCCTACTTTTAAATAGATGAGAGGGGAGGAAACCTGATCTACTTTATGTAAATTATATGTGACCTCTGGGCTGTTGGTAAGATGCCAATGCATCCCTCAATTGAGCAAATATTGGAGACCTGATTTAAACCAGTATTTTTTGAGACTGCTGCGTGTTAGGAATGTATTTATTTGTGTCATTCAATTCACTCAGCTTCCTGAAATCAATAAAATAATCCTTGCTGGAGAGGTCTGGATAGGGTACATAATTCCTTCTGGCTCATAAAGGGATATGTTGTCATTAGCCACTCATTCCTAGCAGGGTTTGTAGAGTCTGTAGTTTTCTTCATTCAGTCAATGGTACAATCAGTGTACCTTCAAGAGCATCTACAGAGAACTTTTATGGGGAAAGGCTGCTTTCTCACCCAATATTGCCGTCAAGAATGACCTTAAGAGATATACACTGCATGAACTTGCTTTTATATAAAGCAGAGCACATGTACGTGGCAGTGAAAAATAAGGCAAATGACTAGATATTTATGATTTTATGCTATTATGTGTGTATACATTTAAAAGCTTTCAAAAATATATCAAAACATTTTTTCAAATAAAAACTCCCAAATGTGCCAAAAAGTAAAGACGTCCATCTGTACATTTTCTAAATTTTGTACTAAATCATTCTGAGCTTGTTGTGTGAAAGCATTGCTAGCCATGGATCCCATGTGATACCTAATTATAGTGTGGATGTGGGCTGCGAAGTGTCCTGGCATGATGCAGATAGAACAACTTTCTTGCAATTCTTTCTGAAGTATTTGCTTCATCTCTCACTCTGGTTACTTTATACCATCTGCTTTGAGTTCTCTCCAATCTTACTTGATAGAGGATAAGGATACAGCCAGTTTAGGAAGCAGGAGATGTCAAATCCCAAACCTTTTCTGTTTAAAAAAAAGAACAAAAACCCACACCAAAACCCCAGAACAATCAAGGGAAACAATCACATTATGTATAGCAGCTAGCTTGTGTGTGTGTTTATGCATGAGTATGTTCACGCACCATGGCTTTTGTTTTGGTTTTGATAAGATAATGATACTTGCCAATGTTCCTTTTTGTATCCATAAACACTTCCAAAACATTTGGAAGGTCTCTATCGAGAGATTTCTGCTCATGTCTTCAATTCCATTTTCCTTTTTTCCCCTTTCCGCTATATCTATAGTGAAAGCTATATATTAGTTTGAATGCAGATATATATTATATGGTTTTAATAAGAAGTGTATAGTATATCTAAGTTATAGCATAAATGAGAAGCAAATTATCTGTGCTTTGAATTCTCCAGCACTTATAACCATATGGACAAGTAGTATTAAGTGTAATAATTCAGAACCTTGAAAAAATCTGGTCTTAATATTGTATATTGCAGAAAAGAATGGATGTTATTTTCTAGCATTTAGCTTAAAATTACTGGAAATTCAGTATATTGGGGTTTTTCTCTTACCTCTTTAGTAAAATTATTGCATTTATCTCAACTAATATGAATTGTATTTTTCACAACATGGTAATGTGCTAGTTGTTAGAATAAAATATTTAATATATACAGGCACTTCCCAACAGTAGATGGATGGAAAAAAAAAAAATCTAGAGCTATTAAATACAGTGTTAATATTGAAAAGTTTGCCCTGTACTATATATGGCAGCTTTTTAATCTGTTCTCTCCCTGTAACTTTCCGAAATTGGTTTTTACAGGCCATAAAAATCTGAATTCTAATTTGAAGTTTAATATGACCACAGTGTTCAAACATGCTCCTGATCCAGGACAGGAATGGGGATAAGGATAATTCTGTAATTCAGAAATGAATAAAGAAGCATCTCCCCATCAGCCTCTGTCAGTTCTGTGATGCTGATTAAAGCTGGAAGATTCAGAAGCAGTTTCATTTCAGACAGATACCAGTCTGTCATATGACAAAGTGAGCATGAAGAAGTCAAATGTTACTAATAAACTAGTATTACCAAATACTATGACATTTGTCATAAGTGGTTATCACAACTGTATGCATCTAAGCAGGTACATAGGCTCTATTTACCTGAACCTAAGGGCATTTTTTTCCCCCCAGTTCTTTAGGTATTTGAATCCAAGAATCATGTTGGATTCACATATTGCAATCTGATTATCTCAGACTTGCCATAGGGCAGAAGTTGAATATAGCTGTCGGGAAAGTATTTTGCCACACATCAGCTATTCCATTAGGACTGCCTGCACTTAGGTAGTGAATGTAATGTAATTCCAGGTAGATTACCCTGATAATATTATTCTCAATAGAAACCAAACTTAATTAATTGTCATTAATAGGTAAATTTAAGATATATTTTGGGTTATAAAAATTTAGAGAAGATACAGACTGCCTTAAACTCAAGTTTGTCTTTCACCCTGTTAAATATGACTGTATTTGTACATTATATAACATATTAATACTTGTGCCTCAGAGTATTTGAAGAGCACTGTTTCCCAAGCTAACACCAGTGCTGAATACTGAATTTTGTGAGATAGCTTAGCCTTTTCTGAGTAAATGAAAGGTCACAAAAATTTACTGCATTATATAAATGGAATGATCTCTCCATATGCAGCTTCTTTGCAGTGAAATAAAGAATAGTGTTACATGAATTTTCTCCATTGTAATCTTACTTTCTTCACTCTAAAAATTATTGCCAATGGCAAGGGAAGCTATAACGGGCTTAGAGAATATTTTGTTTTTATAAAAAAGTGTATCAGCTCATTATTTTATTTATGTGTGAGTTATTGACATAAACACATAATGTTTAATGTTGATGTTTAAATATCAACATCCTCTCATATTTTTGCTATTTGTATTAAATGGATGGATCTTTCCGTTTAAACAGCTTGTATCTGTTTTTAAAGCATATAAACAATAGCAAAGACGAGACAGTATTTATGTGCCACTGAAACACATGCTAGCACTAGCTGGAAAATGTCTATAAAATAAATTTCTTTCAGAAGTACAGTTAGGATGATTTTCTGGGGGTTTACCAATAATATTTTTCATTATGAAGTATGAAATGAAATATTTGTCATGTAGAAGATCTACTTCAGGGAAAAAATTGCAGTTATAAAGTTAAGTTTAGCTTAAGTCATGACATGCCACTTAGCAGTGCTGTACACCAGGTAATGTCACAGAACACAAAACTTCTTATATTGTTTTCATATTGCTTTGGATTTACTTAAAACATGCTAATAACTAACTCAGATGGTACAGACGAAACATCTTTGCTTTGTTAGAAATTCAATCGCTCTGCTTTTTTTCAGACTCTAGAAGGATTCCCACTATGCCCGTGCTTTTGACTTAGATGCCTCAGTTCACACTTAGATCCAGCCAACATTTGTATTGGGTGCATAATTCCGTACATAAGTTTTCAAAATCCCCTTTTTCTACAGTAATTTTTACACATATTCAAAGGAGTTTAACCTGTGGAAGAATACACCAAGGGGGCCCAGCAGACCTCATCCAGAGCACTCAAGCATACCTAAAATCTCCTTTGCAAAGACACCCTGGTTCTACGCTCAGGAATGGGGGTTGTGCAGAGAGGAAATCCTACTACTTCATCTAAATTGCTTGCAACAAATTATTCAACTCCTTAATTAATGAAAGCAGGTTTTTTTACAGTGCATTTCCTTCCTGCTTTTATCTTTTCTGTTCTCAGCCAGATTTATTTTTTAGGCAAAAGAGAAACAACCTTTTCTGAGTGTTTGGTAGTTAATTTCAGTGCAGCCATATGTTCAGCACAGTTCTGCTATGCTCAGATTTATTTCCATTTCTCAGGGTATGGTACTGCTGGGCTCAGGCATCTGTAGCAGCCTCCACATCTTCATGTTTATCACTCTGCAGCAAGCAGGGCACGGCAATGCTTAGTAATTCTGCCCTCTCCCATAATCTGGATGTCATCCTGCTGCCAGTTTATTTGGAGCCATTGCCTGTACAGGACGGCAGTGTTCCCACTGCTCCATCAGAAGTCCTCAAGGTCGATGTGGGTCGAGGACAGACTGGCCGTTTTGAAATGCCGTGACACAACAAATGGAAGTGTCCCATTTCAGCAAGTCGGCATGAAGTTTATTCTTGTCATTGGTGTCACCAAATCAAATCTACTCACAAAAGTCAAAGCTATCAAAGCCTCCCTCGTTTCCTTGATTATAATTCAGGAATCACAGAGCCATCTACTGGTGTTTTTTATACCTGTAGGTACGATACTAAGGTGCTTGAGAACAACATAAATGAGCCCCGAATCTATACAAAGTATGTTCATCTAAATTACACTGGTGAAATTTGCCTTTATGATTGCAGCTTTAGAGAGAAAAATGAGAAGTGGACAACCACATTTCACCTGTGAAAATTCGGAAAAATAATGAGCAAGCTGATAAAATAGGAATGTGTTACAGGGAGTCAGAAGGACGAAATGCTGAAGCTTGAGTGGAGGCTGAAAGGGGAAACTTCAAAATCCACTTTTTTTGTCTGCGTGTTTGACTACTAATAACAGGGGAATCAAACTGGTCTGGCCTTGTTCTTGCTGCTTATGGAGAATATCTTTGGCATTTATTAAGGCCTGAGTCACGCCTGCATACTGCCCACAAAGTATGAGCAGGGATGAGCCACGCTGCACTGGGGAGCTTGGTGGCTGTTAACCAGTGTTGAGGATCATGGATCAGTGTTCAGGCCCATGATGTGTTGTTTTTTTCTTTTATTACTATAGGCAGACAGAATTGCTGGAGCAAAAGTAGGGCAGACATTGGTTTACAAGGAAATAAGTTAAATAAAAAGTGGAGAAAATGAGTAATTTGGCACAGATTTCAGAGAAAAAATGCTATGAAAAGTGAGGGAAAGAAGGTAGGGAAAAAAAGCAGCTCGCAAATCCAAGATGGGAAGGGAAAGAATAAGGGGCCTCGGTTGAATTAGAATGAGGAAGTAGAAGGAAAAGGGCATAGAATAAGACAAGAATTGACAGAGGAAACAGAAGATTAAGTTCAGGGCCTAACTGAACTCAGCATACAGAGATTCCTAGTCAAGCAAGTACTCTCCAGGCATTTTCCTAATTCTTACGGTCTTTCATAATGATCTGCTCTAATTCTTACTAGGTATTTATTTCACTTATCAGCAGACCTAAGAAGCTTTTTTCTACCTTCAGGATGTAGACTGAATTATTCTCAGAAGCAAATCATGGCACATTAGCAATGCAGGAAGTAATAGCTTTGTCTTTTCCTTCTACAAAGCGCTCTTGCAGCAAAGCTCTTCATCATTCCAATGTAAGTAATCTATTTATATTTGGCAAAATATTTAAGTACTTGTTTAATATTAGACACAGACTTAAGGAGTTCCATATGTTAATGGATCTCAGCTATGTGGTTGATTTAAAGCTGTACTTATGCATTTTCCTTGAATAGAATCTTTAGGTGTGTACTTGACTAGCTATAACTTAGTCCCTGCATCTCTGAATCCAGAATCTATCACATTATATAATCAGAGACTGGTTCAAGAATGTGTCACTGCAGTACTTTGACTAATTCTGGAAATTACAGCCTACATCATCCAGCTTTCACTCAAATCAGAGAGAGGCTGTACGGTCGCCTTTTCAGAGACCATCTGTATTCAGCCAAAGCTCTTTCAGCAATACTGTGCTGCCAGAATTTGCAAGCAAGGGCTAAGGAGGAGGTGGGATTGCACTCGAGTCCGTTTTATATACCTTCCTTCAGCCACTCTGTCAGAAGACAAATCTAGAGAGATATGAGGCTCTTCCTCACCCAGCCTCCACCAGCACCTTACCTGTTGCCTGTCCTTTCCCAGGGGAAATATTTTTATGAGGCTCTCTCCCATTTGTTCAAAATGGGTTTCAAAAGGTTCAGCACTGATTTCAACTTATGTACGTCTTCCAAAACATACATAAAATTAAAAAAAAAGAAAATTATCTTGAGCTTTTCACTCTTTTATACTTCACCAATTCTAATCCATAATTTGCTGCTTTTCGTTAGACAAATTGATCTGAAAAATACAAAGGCCATGCTGCCTGAGACTCCTAGAGACTTACTACTGTGCACCACTGGAGACAGAGTCTCTCTGAGGGGGTTTATCTTCACACTTTTGTACATTTTTAAATGTTCTGAGAATGAGTGGTGAAGTGTTATTGAATTTGCTAAATATACCCATATGCTGATATCTGCAACACAGCTAAAACACGTCCACGTACTACATTGTTGTTGTCAGAGCATAACATATAATTAAAAGCAAAAAAGAAAAGCCAGAAAAGGAATAAAGACACATCTTAAAGACTTCTTGTAATGAAGCATTTAGGTCTTTGTAGATGCATTTGAACAGGAGCTATTTATTTCTTCTTCTAATAGAATTCAAATCTACAAAATAATTGCCTTGGGTGAGATTTCAGTATTCTCTTAATACAATAATAAATAATTCCTATTTAATTGCACTACAGTAGCCCTGAAAAGTATCAGTTGACAAAAAGGTTTTTGCACACTATGAATGCATGTTAAGAAACAATTCTTCCACTACAGAGTAAATCGACAAGACAGACAGCCTGTGCCACAGACTGAATGTATTTGTATATTGGATATATTAGAGTACATTCTGATATAAGTGCTTCAAAGGTTGATAAATCAGGATACTTTCAAACTTCAACCCTTTACTGGACTGACATTCATTGACAACACACACAGTCAATATAATCATTATCACTACATATTCAAACACTTAATTCTTAATAATTTTATCCTCAATCAGTTGAAGGAGAACAATATCACACATCTCCAGTTAGGGGAAGTTAGGGCTGATGGTTAAGTTACCTAGTCACTGAGATGGAGGTGGCCAGGATTGAGAACTCCTTGATGAAGGAAACTGTGACCCAAGTATGGATTTTTTTCTTCTCAATTTTCCTTACATTTTGTTCTGCACAACACTCTCCACAAAAGAAAAGGGGTGATCTCATTTGCTCTTGACATAGTTCATCTTTCAGAGGATGCACCAGGACTTCTGGTTTCACCAAGCATCTTTCCTGCTTGTTCTACAGAGTTATCCCGATTCTATCAGACATCTCTCATTATAGTTCTTTTGTTTGTACCTGATATATTTTGCTACTTGCACAAACTACTGTGTTGGAGCAAATATACCACAAATCTCCATTTGTCTGTTTGCAGTTATGTATCACATTTACGTTTAGCTGTGTTACAAAATGTTTATTGCTGGTTCTGCTACTGGTAGTATTACCATATCAAAAAAGGTCTATATACTGTTGCATATGTTAATGTCCTTGCATTTGAGTTTAAGGCAAGCAAATAGTACTCATATCTTTCTTTGCCTCCTTCTGCTTCATGTGTGAAAAAGTTTCAGCTACTTCAGACCTGTTAAGATGGACATTTTTAGATACCTAGCACACTTAAAGCATTAAAAGAGAAAAACTCGAGAAACTTAAGGCACTTAGGGCTTCCAGGATCAGGTAATATATGAACATGAGATTTCAGGTGTATTTCAGATTTGGGCACCTAAGTGCTGTCTAAGTCCCCTTTTACATGGATCAGGCCCTTAATGATTAGATCACCTTCCATTAAGTAAAAGATGTAATCATTTAACCTACCAGAGATAAGATAAGGCTATGAAGTAGGAAGGAAAAGGTACTTTTCCTTATAGTGCTTTTTTACTACTCTTACAACCGAATGTCTAGCCCTGGATATTTCTTTTATTTGCAGCTGTGTTGCTACCGTATCAGACTGTGCTAATACAATACCTTTCAAATGCGGATTGCAAAGGTTTTGCTAAAAAAAATTCATATCCTGCTGTTATTCTCCTATCCCACCACTTTTGCATGAAATCAACACTTTGTGAAGCTAATTCAAGTGGGTAGACAAGCAGGCAGCTAACAGACAATTCATCTACTGGTAGGAGCTCCTTTATTTGTACAGGTGACTGAACTCCCTTAAATAAACTGCTTGTAGTCACTGACTTAAACAGCAGATACGTAGACAAAAATGTGACCAGCAGCAGAGAGAAAAGAAGCTTTGGTTTCTAGTGCTTCCTGTAACGAGCACAGTTCATACTTAAGAAAGGTGGTTCATCAATGTGCTTTTACTAAACACCCAAGGCCAGAGGTACACGCAGGCAGGTGTAGAATTTCACTACACTTGCAGCAGTTTTTCCTTTCAGTTGCAGAACTGGGGCTTAATCTGCAGTTACCTTCTGTGTGCCTTCTACCAAACAGGGGACCGGCAAGGTTGAAATTCTAGATTTGTCTGGTAGCTAACCACCAAATCTGTAAATACTAAGGGAGATTAGAAAATTTCCAAGTAATGATTGCTCCAACTGTTTTTCTCCTGAATTGTCTTTTTTGCTTCTGCCATCAATACTGTTAAGGAAATTGCTGTCTTTTTCCCTGAAATTTATTTTATGGTGATTTATTCACATTCATTTTGTTTCCTTTGTTTATTTTTAATTAAAAAAATCAGAATGTTATTCTTATATTCATTTTCCTCTTAATCAAAGAGAAAGTATTTTTTCTTTATTTTCCACTGTTTCTTTTGGCTACTGAAGATGTAGTTGTGCACCTGGAGTCACCACAGGAGAAATGAGACTGTGCACTTCTTGTGAAGTTGGGGGAATTCTTGAAAAATTACAGAATTAAAGATCCATTTTTCATTCTGCTATTCTGTAGCTTTTTCTAAAGGTCAAAGTTAAGAGATAGGATGACTTTGTTCTAATATATAAAAGATTTTTTGTTTTCTCTCTGTAAACTCTTAGGAGGAAACATCATCACATTTAGCAGAGAGAGAGATTAAGGCCGTGATCAGATTTAAATTCATCATGTATCTCCTGATGCTCAGGAGACTCCTAGAGTAGAAGTTAATAGGGCCATCTTGGCTGCTATCATGATAAAATACATATTCATGACTATGAAAATTTTTATACTGACAATAGGGTGAAATAGTTTTGTCACTTATACAGTATATAAGCCAACTTTCACGTCTGACAGATTGCAAGTACAACTGAATTTACTGTTCTCAGGATGAGCTGTTCCAATGACTCATGACATATATACATTTAGAGATACATATCTCAAATAAACATAAAGTAAAAAAGCCTAGCTCACCTCTATTAAAAATAACAATAATTTGTTTATTATTATAGGCAGCTCCACTTTTTGTTTCAATCTTTTTCTTAAACATACGTCTTGGGGTTGGAGTTGGTTTGATGTATATTCATCCTGCCTAGGCACCATATCTTGGAAACAGAGTAATTGCTGCTGACTGAGTATATCCTACTCCAACAAAAACCATATCAAGCTTCAAAGATTTGTAGTATGAAAAAGACTGAAAAAGCTGAATGTATGCTCACTGGATGCTAGGGAACATCAAAGCAATCCATGCAAGGTTTATAAAGTTATAACAGAGATTAAATCACATCCAAGGCAACCCTAACATTTAATGATGAAGAAATAGGCATTAAACAGATTGTTCTCTCAAAAATTAAGGAATTAGAGAACAACATTGTAGTTTATAAATTTTAAAAATCCCATTTTATGAAGTGTAGTAAACCTGAAATATTTATCTAAAAAGAAATATTGCAACTAGAAGCTCTAGCAATGATGAGACAGTAACTGGAAAAAAAAACTATTGGACATAGAGTAGTCAAAGGAAAAAGCCAGAGGCAGTGTTTTCGGGTGAGGGAAAATCACCACGAGCAGTGGCAGGGGATGAAACAGAATGCTGTTTCTTACCTGTATGTACTTTTATCCAAGCTCCTAAAATAAGAGCACAGGGTATTTTGTATTTAGGTGTTTGTTCAAAAACTTGTATTTGCTGATTTTCTGTTGTTGTGGATAATACATTTAACTGCAAGTTGACTCCCAACATGCCCCAGTATAATCAGCAGAGGTGGCATCTGTATAAAACAGAAGCACAGAACAACTGTCAGCTTCATGCCCCTTCCCTCTCTCCCTTGCTTATTAATTCCAGCATCACTGACAAGCAGGACCACAATCTGTAAACAAGTTTTATTACAAACCATCAAAGAGCTCAAAAATGTGCTTCTCTTTAACCATGTAAACCCTCACTGTTACTTCAGTGATTCTTTGTGCTTTGATTGCAGCCTTAATTATTCATACTACAAATACGTAATCATTGATCAGATTATTTAAATGAATTGTAGCCTTTCACATTTCAGAATGATCAGTTAGTTTTGGGTATTCCTTCATCATATGTAAACTCTTGCTTAAGTCTCATAGTATTGTTTTTGGAGCCCGATGGATGTGAATCTTTAAATAAACAAACAAGTGACAAGTAGAGAAAGTGCAGAGTATATTACTGGTGTGGACTTTTGGATGAACAATCACACTGGCTTTCACTTGTGGGATTTGCGCTCATTTTAATGAACAAAGTGTCAGTTGTCAGAATACTGTCAAATAATATACAATAAGGCACACAGAATAACAGCATAGCAACTCTATTTATTCATTAAAATATTCATGAGGGATTTTTTCTTATCTGACCAGCTATGATAAGGAATGAAAAACAACAATTAGGATGAAAATTATACGAGTACTCAGCTAATACACATATAAATTAGGCATTAAGATATTTTTAAAAAAAAACTTTTCCATGAGTATTAGCTAAGATAAAATACAGCATTCTTTGGTTGCGTTGTAGCACTTGTATTCACATTGTTAGTGTGTTCTTGCTATAAATTTAGTTGCAGGATCTTTTTACTGGAAATAGCAAGTTTTGAATAAGCATTGGGGAAGGTTTTAACTTACGCTTATGTTAATATTCATTCTTAAATAAATATTCTTAAATGTACACTCCCTCATTGCAGCAGATAAACCAAACCATTTTTGTCTATCATGTGCTTCTAGTGAAAGTAGCTTCTCAGCATAATTGCTTCCCTTTTGCAGACCTAAATTAAGTTAGGCTGAATCTTAAACACTTTAATTGATCTCTACCTATAGTCTCTCACTCTTAGACATTTTATCTTTGTTTTTTCCTAGATGCCTCATGATCTGAACATTGAACAGTGTACTAGGAAATATTTTTGAGGTACAGGCAGGCAGCATAAGAGATATTCATATCAAAAAAAAAAAAAAAAAAGAAAAGGACATAGTCAACAACACAAGGATGGCGGTAAAAGTTTGGGAAATGCATTTTTCCAACATTATTCAGAAATTCATGTTTTCTAGTAAACCGGAACACTCAACTCAGCTGATACCTGCACGAGTGCTATTTTAAATTGGCATTTGTTCTGGGGTAGGCACATCAAGTGAACTGTAATGAAGGTCTTCCATATGCTCTCAGTCAACAAGCCTGTAGGGATAATTTTCAGGACAAAAAATATATCAGTTTATAAGAATAAGAGAAGTGTGAGGAAAATAATACAATAACTCTAGTATTCTAGATACAGTGGTTTCCTATCCAAAATTTTCCACCTGACGTCAAGTAGTAAGAGCTGACAGCTTGTTAGTATAAAGATGCAGATTTTGATATGAGAATATAGAATACTGTGGGAGCTTTCTTGAGAATCAGAAGCAGCCCTGTATTTTCCACAATATTCTGACATTAACCTGAAGCTCAGCATGTAATTTTTGCTCACAAGACACTGGATATATTTCTCTGTGATAGAACCAATAACACTCGCCTTGCAGATGACAGAAATCTGCATGTGTTACAAAACAATGTTTTGCAAATAGGAAACAAAAAAACCTAACAAAAGTCTTACAAAATATACATGATTCTTCAAAATGAAATCATGTCTTAGTACTCTATTTTCCCTTGCTTTAGTGTCACTTTGTGTTAACAGACAGTGATTTTTCAAACCAATTACTGTAGAAAAAAAGACAAAAGAAAGACAAGAAAAAGGACTTAGCCCTGAATTTAAAACAAATAACTGTGAACAAATCGTGTATTTCAAAAAAAATATTTGCTTGGGAGAAAATTATGAAGAATTTATGAAGAAACAACATCTAGGAAAACCTTACTGCAACTGTAACACATGCATTTTAAGATAATAATAATAATAAATAAAGAACAGATAGGTATTAGTACTAAGAACTTCCATAGGCTTAAGGGCTTGGTCATACAGTGCTATAAAAAAGACAAGATTAAGAAAAACAATTCAAAATTCACTTTTTTTCCACCAGTAGTTTTATTGGAATAGCTGAATGAAAAAAGTACCCATTTCTTCTTGGGAAGAAAATGCATCTCCCAACAATATCTGACTGACATTGTATATGAACATGAACTGTTCCATATCATCACAGTTTTGTTCAGTGACTTTGTGGTAGAAAAGCAGAGACGTGTGTGTTAGTGGTGTGTAACCCGGATTTCTGCAATGTTGAGACAGCTATACACGGCAAAAAATGCCATCATTTGTTCATCTTCTTCATCTCTCACTAGGCATAATACTGTTGCTCCTTTACTACAGGATAAAATAAGATCTCAAATTATTTTTGATGTTATTCAGCCTGTGAATATGTGTGGTTGGTGGGCTACCTTGGAATACAACCAGCAGCAATGTAAAAGAATAATAGCTGTTATCAGACCTCCAAGAAACATCACTGAGTTATCTTCTGATATCTCCAGTTGGGTCCTTAAATCATCACCTTTGCTTAGCAGGTTTCTACAAATCTTCAACTAGAAGAATTTTCCTCACTGTTACCAGCCAGCCAGGCATTCTCAAAGTCTCAAGTTAAAATTATCATCTCATCTCAAAGTATGGGTTATCCTTCACTCTCTCACCTGCAAAACATACTTTTACTAGATTAGATAGATGCATTAGATAGACAGATTGATCAACAGATAATAGAAAAGAAAGAAAGAAAGAAAGAAAGAAAGAGGAAAGAAAGAAGGAAGAAAGAAGGAAGAAAGAAGGAAAGAAAGAAGGAAAGAAAGAAAAAAGGAAGGAAGGAAGGAAGGAAGGAAGGAAGGAAGGAAAAAAAGAAGCAAAGAAAGAAAGAAAGACCCGTTCTTAGCAGCCACCAGTGTAGAACAGAGCAAGACACATAACTGGAGGAACTCTGTATCTATTAGTAAATCAGTTAAAGAGACATGGAGTTCATCTCTTTATGATGATGAGATGAGATGATGAGATGTTTTCTAGTTGAGATGAACCTCACCTTTCTGAATATGAATACTAGTTTTGTTTGCGCTATTTCAAACATTAGCAATATTGCATTTTCTAACATGATGAAAACGTTTCCAACAGATTTAGTTATTTATTTCACTGTAAAATGACTTTGTTTAAAGCTGGGATGTTTTCTAATTTCATTTCATTTTAATTCTATATCAGTCACAAAAACTAAATCATATGAGAGATGATGTTAGCCACAAGCTGTTGATTTGATGTTGAATTTAATCTCCAGTATGTAAGTATCTGTGTACGCTTTCTTTTTCCCAGGCTAGTTAATTTAATAGACATCTCCAAAATACCTTATGAAAAAGGAAATGAGTTGCCTGAGAACTTGGTTATAATTTAGAAATAATTTATCTCTAGTGTAAGACTCTGTCCCTTACGGACTACTAAGAGGTCCCTTCCAATCTCTAACATTCTGTGATTCTGTGATTCTGTGATTCTGTGATGTTGAATTTAATCTCCAGTATGTAAGTATCTGTGTACGCTTTCTTTTTCCCAGGCTAGTTAATTTAATAGACATCTCCAAAATACCTTATGAAAAAGGAAATGAGTTGCCTGAGAACTTGGTTATAATTTAGAAATAATTTATCTCTAGTGTAAGACTCTGTCCCTTACGGACTACTAACAAAGGCCAGATGTGCTTAGCCACCCATGGACGTGCAAGGATCTCCAAACCTCAAACTTGTGGACAGTCCAGGCATTATATATTTCCTGTTTTGACTTTTTCTGACAAACTTCTTACTTGGATCATGAGATCTATTCTATTAAAGTTACTAAAACCAAATCTTTTCTTTATATTGTGTATTATAACTGCATATATTGTGACTTATAAGTAGGGAACGTTACAATGATGACCTTACAATTGTATAATATCCTTCTTCAAAGTGCCCAGACAAATTGTGGATGCCCCATCCATGGAGGTGTTCAAGTCCAGGTTGGATGAGGCTTTGAGCAACCTGGTCTAGTGGAAGGTGTCCCTGCCCATGGCAGGGAGGTTGGAACTTGGTGATCTTTAAGGTCCTTTCCAACTCTAAACATTCTATTATTCTCTGATTCTGTGAAATGGGACGGCTAGCAAACAGTTGCATGCAAACAGACTTTGTCATTTTCTAAGGCCTTCCATCTGGGAAATATTTGCTTTACAAATTATTAATATATACAACACTTATCAACGTTATGGATGGGAGGTATGAAAGTATGATAAATAAAACATTAGTTTATTGAGGTATACGAAAACCTGTACTTTCTGCTTAAGTCAGTATAAAAAACCCTTCTACACTGTATTAGGTTTGCATGGCAAGGTTTTGGTAGCAGGAGGACTACATTTATTCTTGTTTCCCTGTATATAGTATCCCACGCAACACAGGTTACTCTAAAGCTTAAAGCAAAAGCTGGAGGTTAATGGGAGCACTGTTCTTGGAAGTTAACCTTGAAGTTCATCAAGCTAGTTACTGTTTTTACTTATTTAACAGATATTTTAAAAACAGTGACTGACACTGAAGAATTATTTTATTATGTAAAGAATTCATTCAAAGTGCAGTAACTAATAATAGTAATGCATGTTTTTAAAGACATCAGATTTGAACATTGTCTTTTGGAAATACTCAATTCACTTGCAGATGAGTACTGGGGTGCATTTAATATTTTATACCTCCCTCATATTATTAGAGGCTAAGAACACAGAGACATGCTTTAGGCAAGTTTGTTTAATCAGTGACAAATCTGCTACAATAATAAAACATGGATGTCCTCTGGAAATTTTAGAAAAATAAGATGGTTTTTCCTAGATGTACACTAGGAAATTATGAGAGAAGATGAAAAGTCTGAGATGAGTTTAGTATCAGAGCAGGCAATATACACTACTAAAAAGTCACAAGCTTGTTCAACAGACAAGCCTGGTTGCATCCTACTCTGCCATAGGTTTCCTGCCAGCTGCAGAGAAGCAGTACTAACACAGCTCGGCCCTACAGGGACGGCATATCGTTACCACTTTACAGACTCAGCAACACGAAATGACCTGCAAGTGGCATCTTAATGCTCTGCAAATCCACTGCACAGATAAATAATAAAAAAATGTCCTTTGCATTCAGAGGAGGTAAATTAAAGTTAAGGTCTCCTGGCAGATTTTGAAGGAACTGAAAAGTAAACCCCTTGTCCATATTTTACCACAAGTTCATGTATACCTTTGAGTAGCAGGGAGCTCAGAGATCACTATATAGTCAGACAGTGCTTACTAACTCTAAAGTGCCAGCAATTCCACATGTTTCCGAACCGTGCATGATTACAAGTTAAGCTGAAGAATGACAACAATTCTGAAGGTAAAAATATCCCATCGTGCAGTCAAATTTAAGTAGATAAGCGATGGTGAGAAAAACATTAAAATGACACCACAGTTTCTTTTGTTTTAGAACAGAAGTACACATTTATTTTTTTTTTTCAAAGCTGAAATAAAACTAAATAATAATACAGGACAGGCTTTTTTTAAGCTTTTTGACAAACTGGATCTTACCTCTTGAGGCAAAGGGTAGTCTAAGTGTACTGTCTTTGTGTTACCAGACAAACATTCTCTTTCCAGGTTAAACGCAGCTAGACTGAGAGACATATTTACAAGCACTGATATCACTAAATCCAGAAGCCATTAGGTTTGGCAACTCCCTGTTTGCAGTGACCCAAATCTAAACATGTCTTGCAGCAATTCATTAGGAAAAAATGCCTCCTGGTAATAGCAGTCCTTCATGGTACACCTAGGAGGAAAGTGGCCAAAGACTATGACTCCACAAACCCAATTATTATTGAATGATTTTTCAAAGTTAAATAAACATTCTTCTGTTCAGTTTACTTTTAATTTTATCTGCATTAAAGTGATATGTAATAAAGTCCTCTGAGATCAACTGAAGAAACTCACTGTATAGAAGTATTTTAAATATATACATTTCCAGATGGTGTCCTACTTTGCACTGCTAACCCACACTAGACAAGGGTTACTGCAAAACATGATACCATTCTCAGTAGTTTTCTTTCTTTCAGAGCTGTATCATGGTAACTGTTCTTCTAGTTCTCTTTCACCATATCCTCTGACAGCATCTCTAACTTGCAACTGTTCCCTTATGTTAAAAAGAAAGAAAAAAAACCCCTACGCTAACTCTAGTTTTGTTAATTCATATGAAATAAAATAACTTTCTGTCAAAGCATGTGAGGGGTGGGGGTTTTTTCCCTCTTTTCTATTCTCCAAGTAGCTGTTCCAAAAAATATTATTTTTAGAGAGATTTTTATATGAGTTCACTTCACATTCATTTAACACACCAAATAATGAAGGGATTTGCTGCAAGCTAAGAGAATATTAAAAGCCTTTAGTATATCCTTGCAAGAGGCTTCAAACCCATTGGGTATACTTTTACGATCACTGTTCACTCAGCAGTCACTGTCTTCAGCTCATGAATAAAGTAATGCCCTGAAATATTCTCAAGAGCCTCATTGCATTTCTGGCCATGAAGTCGACAGTACTTATGCCGATGCCTCCCATCTCTCATCTTTTAAGGATCTTAATAAATGTCTTAGAGAATCAGGATGAACTGCACTGCTTCCCAAGGAAAGAAACAGAAAAAAGAAAAGGGACAAAATGTAACGGTTAATGTGATAGGTATGAATTTCTTGGCATGTTAAATGTGTTTGCAATAATTGTGCCAGGTGTTGGAGGCATGAGGTATGAAAGTCAAGCCTGCTTCGTTTGAAATATCAGAGACAAGGAAAGAAACGGAGTGGATTGTTGTTCATCTGATATTGAACTGACTGCCACAATGAAGTATTTGACTCAGACTTTATAATAAAAGTTTGTTTAAAAAAACCCAAACAAACCAACTTGCCAGAGTACCTTAGGAATCATTGTCATATAGCTGACCTGATACCAAATCCAGTATTGTATTTAAGTGCATAAAGTTAACTTGCATCAGGATTAAATTTCTTCATCCCCATGATGACACCCAGAGCCTAAAGTTAGTTTCCAAAAAACACGGCTAATCTCCTATATAGGATGTAATGTGTAAATTCAGAACTTACTTGCCCTTGCTTTCATCTTACTAAAGGAACCAGACAGGTACCTACAAAGGGCAATTTAGTTCCCCTAGGATCTGAATCACATTGTAGAAGCACATATTCCTCACTACTGAGTACAGACAATACCTAAATGGATAGGGAATATCAGGTAAAAGTTAGATACAACATGTCTTGACCTGGAAATCCATATGTCAGCATGAAGGAGTTTATGGCTACTGGCTGCTATTCTGATCTGGGTCTTACCTATAAACACCAAAACAAAGCAAAAAAAGCAACTTATATCCTGCCATCCTTTAGGCTGAAAAAACTAATCTGTGCACTAGGAAAAAGTGTTTCATTAGCATAGCACCTATCAGCAGCTGATAAAGCAATGTAAGTTTTGTGGATGAGAAAGCAAGAGGTAATTCAGATCTTGTCCCCTGGAAGAAGGTGGGTCAGCAAAATAACAGTGACATCCAATGATGAAAACTATTTTTCAAAATTTTTCTTTCTCTTGGGAGAAACTGTAAAATTATATTGGAGATTTTTTGTCAGTTTAAAACAGAAGTATGAAAAAAAATCAGCCCACATGTTAATGGTTTAATGAGAAACTATTTCTCAAAAAAAAAAAGAAAAAAAAAGAAAAACAAAACCTACTACCTTCACCCACCAGTCTTCCATTTGTAAGCAGACTTGGCAGAGGTTTTAAACAAAACCATCATTAAAGATATGTTCAAAGTTCACATTATTTAAAAAAGCACCAAGAACATAGAAAGTCAACAGCAAATTCCTTTTTTTACTGTAACAAAATTTGAAGTCTCACAGCCTTTTACAGGGAAAAAGTTGGTCTCAGACTTCTACCAGTCAATATTCTTTAATTAAATAAGGATAGTTTCAAACTGCAGTTAAGGTGGTAATGCTTTAAAATATACTGAAAAGCACTACAGCATTTAACACAGTGAATGTGAAGTTTTTATGTAGTCCAACAGTGTTCTGTTCTCAGGACAAGCTGAACTTTTATTATCACACTATCATTTCTGGTTGGCAAGGTGATCTTTTTCTTTCAATGACAATATTTCAAGTATTTAAAAAATTTATTAATATATGCACTATTTCACCACTATTTTGTTTTAACATTGATCTGCTGTTCCTATGTCCTTCTGTTTTTTTATATTCCTCCAGTCTGGTTAAGAATGGTGGATAAACCAAAATGTATTTAACATCCCACTGTCTTTCCTTTGTAATTTTATTGAAGCATTGTCAGAATATTGGGGGGTCCTACATATTTACACTGAATGAGAATATCTAATGTGATTCTCATCCTATGCACTATGGCAAAAAACTTCAATTCAAATGATGGATTCAAACAAATACTTCACTCTGAGATCAAGATATATTAATAAGAAATTTTTAGATTAAGTTCTCTGCCCCAGTTAGCTTAACAGCCAGTTCATATTTATACCCACTGCAGCAAAAATTGTTCCATTTATACTTCTGCAAATTCATGAACATTTATGCTTCAGGAAGTTTTTAGAAAATCAGATCACACTAATAAGTAAGGCACAGTTCCTTGATTTAGCCAGTTATGGTCTAGTTTCTCCACCAAATAATCATAATAACCTAATTTCCTTCAGAAGAGAAAATCACAATCACTTCATCTTCCTTCATGTAGGTTTTTCTCTACGGAATACTGTGTTTGTCTTTCATATAAAACACATGCTTCTTATAATCAAGTAATACGATGGCAATTACTAAAAGTGTATCTCCCGCCTTAAAATAATTGAATATAACAAGGCCTAAACAGGGGATACTGTGTAAACATTATAAAGCATTCATATAGCCATCACCATTTTCAAATACAATCTATATGAAAATGTCTTCACCTTGCTTATGAATGTTTCATAATTACAAGCTCCTATCATACATATTCTTGAAGCATTTTGAATAGCTCTACAATCACTATAAAATTATCTATGGTAGTGGGAAGTTTGCTTTCAAAGCTCATTATAAGTTGATTTATGAAAATTATGTTAGTCACTATATTTCAGTTTTATTTTTAAAGAGATATTACTGACTTGAAAAAATAAATCAGACTTTTATCTGTATTTCTCCGGAACTTAGTAATGTTATAAACAGCTCCAAAGAGAACTGTGATTGATTGAGTTTGGAGGAGGATCAGTTCACTTCAGCTAGTATAAATCCATGAAATATCATCGGTTGGCTCATTTTATCATCTTGTATGTGTTTACACTGCAGACTTAATAGCACTTTATGCTATTGTTTACAGCTTGATGTTCCTCCACTTCTAGGTCACATGACATTATTTTCACACATTTCTATCAATCAAGACTACAGGAGGACACATGCCAAAACCAAGAGCAGCAAAGCTGCCAAAGGTAAGACATCAGGCAAATGTTTTCATGTATGGAGAAACAATAGAAGAGAGAACAGGTATGCTTAGTTTTACCCAGTCCATCTTTCAGGAATACCTTCAGTGAAACAGAAAATATCCAGTGAATCTCTAGATATGAAGCATGCACACCATCAATGCACACTACTGAAAAAGAATTCAATTTCTTTTTTATATAGTTTAAAATTGTACACATTTTCTTGACTGCTACTACTGAAATCACTGTAGTATGAAGTGCTTTGGCTCTGTTTCCGTATTCTTTGTGTATCTGACCACACCCAGCCTCTCAGCCAGCAGTCTGAGTCTACGCAGGTGGAAGCAGCATGAGGAAATGGCCAGTGGGAGGGAGGTACAGCTCATCACACATGTGACTACTCCAGAAATCACACCTTCACAGATGGAAGGCAAAAAAAGTACTTTCTTATGACCTCTGAGGTAAAGAAAATTCCTGTCCTGTTAATGAATAATTAAAAACAAATGTTTAAAGTTTTGGTTTATCTATTTGGCTGAAAGAGAAACTAATCCAAATATTTTCGTCCTCAGGACACTAAAGAGATAATCCCACATATGAGAAAGGGATAAAGATACAACATTAAGACAACAAAACTGTTTCTCATAACTTTTGACATCTCTTCTTCTCCACCAGTGTTTGCTTGTTGTGGTTTTGCTTTACTACTGTATCAATTGATAGTAATTTGAAGACTTTCTGTTGCTCCTCTCCATCTCATAAAGATAGTAGGATTGAAGGAAGTTTAAAGAAGAACAATACTGACAGTCAAAAAAAAACCCAGGGTAGAGTCTTTCTGAGTAAGATAGGATTCCCTTTTTAAAATGAAATAACTGAAGGTCATATGGCATAGGTCTTCAAAATCATGAATAACATGAAATAATAACTAGTGACCAACTGTATGTACTCTCCTGCAAGGCAGGAACAATGGAGTATTGGATTGAGCTAATGGGAAATAACTACCAAAGGAAATGTTTCTCCATATAACAGGTTGTTGAGCTCTCTGGTTCCTTTCCAAAAATTGTGGTGAGAGCTAAAGATCTATTTTGATAACACATGGCAAGCATATCTGCTTCATTAAGGGGTTTTGAGCATACCAGTCATAATAGAGCACACAGACCCCTGGAACTGAAAACGCTTGGAGTCTAGAAAACATTAAACAAATGTATGATTTGTGCCTACTGTGCTTATATACTCTTCTCTAGGCATCTACGTTTCTGTTCTCAGGGGAAAAAGACCGGGCTGGTTTTTTGTGGCGATTTGGGGTTTTGGGGGGGGTTTGTCTTATCCAAGCTATATGGCCATTCTTACAGGTTTTATGTTTTCACATTGTTTTTCAATAAAAGGGAGGGGGCAATCCATTATTGTTAGGCTTTTCTATCTTTCTCTAACAGGGGTGTAATTTAGAGCTAGACCAATTCCCAGTTACCTATGGCTCATTTTTGAGAGCTCTAAAAAAAATTTTCAAAATAAAAATAAAATATTTCATCTTTTAAAAAGTCACTCAAAGAACCATTGTGGTCATTTTACAGGACACAGACTTTCTCAGTCTTTATTAAAGGGGAATACAATTGGCTTAAACAACCTTCTAGCTTTCTGGTTAAGAGGTATGATTCATGATTTTCAGTATCAGTGAGGTAAAGAATTCATATCCACTGTTTTAAAATTAGTTCAATAAAATAGATCATTCCAGATGTATCAAACAATAGAAGGGTATTTCCTTAATGAAATAAACCTGCAAATTGCTTTCCCTCATAAACTTAGAGCATTTTCTTCTACAAGTGAAGACTGTGGCTCAGGACATAGCGGGATCAGGTATCCCATGTGGTACAGATGAACTACCAGTGGCTTGTTAGAGAGAGAATAAACTTGAAAGCTAAGAACGGTTTTATAACTGGATACATCAGAGGAGAGAGAACATTGTAGCTTGCTGATATAGTTGAAGTTGTAAGAGATTAAGGTCCTATGTAGGATATCCACTGTTACTCCAGCAATTATTACAGTCTTTGACGTGAGGGAATTAGGCCAGAAGGGAAAGACAATGGGCCTGTCTCAAATTCCAGTAGTCTATGTGTCCCATTTCAAGTATGAAAAATATTTAAATAATTTAAAATAAGTTTCATTTGAGATTCCAATAATAACTGGACAAAAATTCTCAGTAGGGCTTCAGTTTCTATCTAATAATTTTGGTTGGTTCAGAATATACTGTGGTTTTAATTCTATTAATTGTTTATCTAGAGGATTTTTTACTTCAACATGCTCTCCAAAAACTCTGAAAAGCTTCCTAGTGGACACATTATAGAAGCTAATGAATTATAATAGCAACTGTTTAGCACAAAGAAATGTGGTTTAGTAAATAACTCAGGATTTCCTTGCTAGATGAACTCTAGATGAAATCTAACAAATGAGGTTCAGTTTTCATTTAGATTTCAGAAATGCTTCCGATTTTAATAGGCTCTATGGATTATAAAAGATACATTGCTTTGCTGTTATCAGCCTAATCCTGAAGGTCTGAGGGAAGGCTTCCTTGCACTGATTTCTCTGGCATTGTTCACACACTTCAATTCAACTTTGCAGCCTGGGCCCCAAATTTCTGTATTGCTCCTGATAAAAAGAACATGAAGTTCTGTGCATGTTACTGAAGCACATAGTTGGCCATAGGACGACATTTGCTAATCAGTGTTCCTTTTTTCACTCTTTCTCTCTCTACAACAGAGTCATTGTAATTACTCTGACACACATACTTATGATTTCACTGCTCCTTGCTTTTACAAATTGTATTTCATCAGTGTGATGTGAAAGACAAAAAGAGCACTATGTTAAATTGTGGAGATAAACACAAATCAATACACTGTCAGCTAATGGGACAGCCGCACTAGACAAGAGAGGCTGTGATGATTAGAGCCAGGCTTGAAATCTCTGAATCCCTCTATTGAGTTTGCATGGCAAGGTGTTGGTAGTGGGCGGGCTGCAGGGGTGGCTTCTGTGAGAAGCTGCTAGAAGCTTCCCCTGTATCCAACAGAGCCAATGCCAGCCAGCTCCAACACAGACCCACTGCTGGCCAAGGCTGAGCCCATCATTGATGGTGGTAATGCCTCTGTGAAAACATATTTAAGGAAGGGTGGAAAAAAAGCCTGGCACAACAGCAATTACAGCTGGAGAGAGGAGTGAGGATATGTGAGAGCAACAACTCTGCTGACACCAATGTTAGTGAAGAAGGAGGGGAGGAGGCACTCCAGTCACCACAGCAGAGGTTCCCCTGCAGCCTGTGGTGCAAACCATGGTGAGGCAGCTGTGCCCCTGAAACCATGGAGGTAATGGTGGAGGAGATCCACCTGCAGCCTGGGGAGGACCCCACATCAGAGCAGGTGGATGTGCCCGAAGGAGTCTGTGACCCCTTGGGAAGCTCACACTGGAGCAGGCTCCTGGCAGGACCTGTGTCCCCGTGGAGAGAGGAGCCCATGCTCGAGTAGGTTTGCTGGGAGAACTTGTGACCCTGTGGGGGATCCACACTGGAGCAGTTTGTGCCTGAAGGACACAGGAAAGGGACCCACGGTGGAGCAGTTTGTGAAGAACTGCGGCCCACAGGAAGGACTCACGCTGGGGAAGTTTGCAGAGGACTTTGTCCCATGGGAGGGACACCACACTGGAGCAGGGGAAGAGTGTGAGGAGCCCTGCCCCTGAGGCGGAAAGAGCAGAGAGACAGTGTGTGATGGACTGACCTCAAGCCCCATTCCGTGTCCCCTGCGCTGCTGCAGGGAGGAGGTAGAGAAAATCAGGAGTAAAATTAAGCTCGGGAAGAAGGGAGGGGTGGGGGGAAGGTGTTTTTTAAGATTTGGTTTTATTTCTCATTATCCTACTCTGATTTCATTTTTAATAAATTAATTTTTCCCTAAGTCGAGTCTGTTTTGCCTATGACAGTAATTGGTGAATGATCTCCCTGCCCTTATCTCGACCCACGAGTCTTTTGTTATATTTTCTCTTGCCTGTCCAGCTGCAGAGGGGCAGTGATAGAGTGGCTTTGGTAGGCACCAGGCATCTAGCCAGGGTCAATTCACCGTAATCCCCTATGCAAGCTGGTCTGCATGATCTGCATTTGAAATGTAGCTTCTCTGTTTCACTGGAATCTCTTTTTATCCTGCACTTGGAGAAAGAAGGAACTGATTATCCCAGGTAACATGAAAAGTTACAGTCTGATTTCATATGCTTACCCTTTTTCACCCTATTTATTCCTGATTTTTCACATCCTTTACCCTTCACCCATGGTAGCAGCTCTCCAAAGTTTGCTTGGATATTTAAAGAAAAAAATGCCTTTTGCATAACCAAATTAACTCTTCTTCTAATTCTTCTTCTCCCAAGACTCCAGATTATCTCACTACAGATTTTCTTCTCTCCCAAATAGTACTGAAATTAAAGCAAAAACGTGACAGAGAAAGAAATGCGGAACTAATCTTTCTTTTTAATTTCCTTTTAAATACAAAACATGTCCTTACCTCTGGCCCTGGAAATGTGCTTTCTTCTGTTTTTCTTTGGAAATGAAGAGTTACCAAAAAGCAGCCAACTTTACACACTAAATATTACCACAGGATTTTTATGGAGGCCAAAAGTATCAACAAAAATATGGTATATCTTTAAGTTTTTTGAAGATTTTGCCTTACATGCCACTAGTATTCTGCAGTAGTAAAGTCAGATGTAAGAAACGTATCCTGTGGATTTCACAGGAAGAGGTGACTGAGAAACATATTGTCATTTAATATGATAAAGCATTCCTGTCTGTAAAGTACTCTTCGTTTTATAACAACTGATAAAAATACTAAAAGAAGTATGTTTTTTACAATACGTGAATAGCACTAATTGTAAATATTTATCTATTAAAGCACTCACTTGATATAACTCCACCTACAAGAAGTTACATTACTGTGCATTCTCTTCCACTTTATCTGCTTTATTCCCATGTTGTTTTTTTTCCCCTGCTGAGTGATTTTTTTCAGCTGTTTCTTTTTAAACACCATCATCTAGTTCTAGTAGGAGAGTTCAGTAGAATAATCAACTAGAACTATGGGATTTTGTGAGAAAAGGCTGATTGCCTTGAGGATGGCAGGTTATATTTTTCAGTCTAGTAGGAGCACAGCAGTGAAAGAAAGATAGATCTGCTTATGGATCTGCTGAAGTCCTCTCTGTATTAGGAGAGGAAGACAAAGGTTTAAGCCAGGTGTTCATTTAGTAAACAGCTGCCCAACTTTATGACATTACAGTCACCCACTAGTTTGTTATACGTCCTCTCTTCCAGAGGTTATCACCGCACAGAGCTTGTTGTAGGCAAATATGTGTGAGCTCTTCACTTCATGAAGACCCACTTCATGAATGACCCACTTCATCTAAAATCAGCTGTGGTAGATTACACATTTGAAGTGACACTTTGAATGAACTAGCTGAGCTGACATCCGACTGGTAAGAGGTAAGGAACTTCAGGAGACATCTTCAACATCTCCCACATGAATGCAGAAGAGGTCATCTCCATCTGCTGGCACAGTACCATGGCTTTAACTAGAGCATGACTCTCACCATTGCCAGGGCTTTGTGAATGGCTTTTGGAGAAGACAACTGGAAATTTAGTATGGTAGTTAAGACATTCCCTTAGAAGTGAGAATAATAACCTGCACCTTTTCATCCCAAGCAGAAAAACTGAACTTGATTTTTCCATATCATCTCTAATAGTCTTCTTGGATCTCAGACAGCAAGGAAGCATCCCTCTGCATCTGATGCACATGAATACAGTAAAGAAAATGCATACACCAGATCTGTGATTCTTCTACATAGCACCTTGAGGTTAAAACACCTGAAGACGAGGTACTCCAGCAGCTAAATTCGAAGAGCTTAGTATTTTTGTTGTATCTACCTTTTAATCTCTAAGATTTTATTCCCTAAAGTTTCTGTATATTCCCAGAGAGGAATGAAATGGAGAGAGAAAGCTATCAGGAGGGAAATGGCACAATCTTGCAGGCATATGTTATGTCTGCAGGACATATGTTATGTGGTAAACACATAACTTCATTTAAGGAACCTATGTCCTTCTGGCTACAGACAGCATTTCCCAGTGCTAATGATTACTCAGAACCACCTCTAACCACTACGGGCATTTATGCCTGTGGCTTACAGGTAAAGGTTTTCTAAATATTAAACTACTAAAATTCCATCACCATCTCCACAATGAAGATTTATTCACTGGCTTTCTTCAAGGACTCCAGCCACTGAACTAAGATACTTCTTAGGGTAGAGTAGAAATTTTCAATGGACTCATTCTCTTGGATAAAGCTTAATCCATTTTTTCCTACGTAACAGACATAAAATGAAATAAAGTGCATTACTCTAAGAAGCTTCATCTCTGCAGACCATGACGTTTCTTAGATTTCTCAAACGGAAAATTTCTTTCCAGTGGAGCACGTGAAAAGTGTATTTGCCCTATCACAGTAGTTCAAAAGGGATGAATGTCATACCAAATCATGTAAAAAGTGGTATTGGAAGATCACACTGATTTTTTTGGCAAGTTAAGAGCTAACAACACTGAAAGACACAGAGAGACAACTGAGGGCAAAGAGCTGAGATGCCAGCACATGAAGACTTGTGCATATTGTTAGCTGAGCTGACCTACCTTCATCCAACCTTCAGTTCTTTATGTTAACCTCTAAGCCACCTTACATCTTCTGCTCTGATTATGACATTCAAGAGGAAAACCTGTTCGAAGAGGAAGAAAAATACTTGTGTCTGGCTTTAATGGCAGGTTCATGGTCTCTATAGAGTCTCACGTTTTTATCGTTAAAGTACAATATATATAATAGGGTCTATAAAATCCTATACCTGTGCTACATATATACCTAAGATTTCTAAACCAAAAATTTCAAACTGGTAAAATAATTCTTCCCTTACAGCAAACTGAAGGACTCAGTTCTAGCAAATATAATGTCAAATAGGTAATCCAGGATCACAAACACAAAAAGATTTAAACTTCTAAAGTGGGAATTTAGTTTCTTAAGCCCAGAGTCCTGACCCTCAGCTGCCACGTAGCCTGTAGTAGAGCTTTTGGCTGTGACCTTCAAGGCTCCCAGCACCTTCAGATTTTACTTCTGCATGGCCACGAGGTGTCTCATTTTTGAGAGGAGTGGGAAGTTCTCATCTAAGCACTCTTACCTTATTGTTCCCTGTCCGCTGGCCTCAAATAGCTACGTACTGAACAGGCCTGACCTGTCTGTACAAGCAGGATCACAGATGACAGAGCAAGTCAAGAGTGTTGACTGACCAGTGAGCCAGCAAGTGTGTTCATACACACAAATTAGGCTTTCTCGACATGAACCAAGAGGAAAAAAGATGAGAATTGCCTGGAGTGATGAGTACCGAGATGACTGAAATTTTGAATTACCAGTCCTACATTTCCAGAGTAAAATCAGCTTAAACTATTTTGAAAATACAAATTAGACTGATTCTGCCCCTGACCTTCCCTTATGTGTGCACACACACCCCATAAAAATGGAGGCCTTCCAATTCTGTGGTGTCAATTCACTGCCAATAAATCACCTGAGAAGGAAAAGGCTGACATTTTAACCATATGCTGTTCTTGTCTCAGATAATTTTATGGTACACTGGTTATTTTGACCCTGCAAGACACCTAATACCAGTTTTGGTTGAAGTGCAGAAAGCCTAAAAATTTCAAGGTGCACTTTTCTTCTTTCACATAGGTTTTTGAAAATAATGACAAATGCATAGCAAAACTCTCTCTGGCTCATGTAAATTCACTAATAAACCAGATGTCCTATGAATAAATTCTTAGGGTCTAATATGGAAATATTGATGGTGCTGATAATCACTGGACCTGAGTTTCTGTAATTGTTTTTACCTTCATTATCTTCTGTTATCTCCCATAAGAGATCTGTTTTCCACTATGGAATCTGATGCACGCAGTGCAGCACATATCAAAGGTTTAATGGCCTGCCTTCCAATAAATTGAATTTAATCTCTTTTATGATTCTTAGGAAGGATCAGAAGATAATAAGACCATGGCAATAGAACATTCAATGATCATTTTCAGCCACTGAAACCTAATACAGAGGCTAACTAGTCCCTTGAAGCATGTCCACTTACTCTGTGATGTATGAACAAAGTATCCCATCATAAATATTCTCATAGTTGTTTCCTAGCAGCAGGATTAAGAAAAGCTTTGCCTTAAATATGTTAAAATGGAAAGAACAATACAGAATATCAACAGCAGAGCTCTGTTCAAACTCTGTGGGGTCCATCTGCAAAGAGATGGTATTCAAACATGTAGGTTAATTCCCAAATTATAGCTTTGTAAAAAGGAGACAGTAAATTATTATCATCTGCAAAGTAAACTTTATTATTGTGTGAACATTCTCCCTCCTTTCAAATCTTTTTCTCTCTTGCTCTTTTTCTGTTTTTTTTCTCAGTGGCTAAAATTATGGCCTAATCCACCCACGCATTTTTCTCCACACCCCTTATGTCCGGTATACTGTCTTTACAGAGATGAAATGATTACGCACAAGTAATTGAAAATAATCGACAGCTTTGGCCTAACAGTGTAAGTCTGCTGCCACCTGTAGATAAATTGCAATATTCGCAAGCAGATGCAATGTATGATTTGAAAAAGATTGCAAGGAGAGCAGTACTACTACTACAGGCATCTTCTGTGGTAGAAAAGATTAGTGGCTGTCTGCACTACTGAGAATACTGTACAAAGTGTTATCAGTTCTCAGGTTGATAAATGAATCTGCCTACTGTGTCAGTGGTAGGTGCCACCAAGTAATAGCAGGGATAATGTGCAATAGGCAAAGAGGAAATGAAAACACAGAGAAAAGAGTCATCTTTTAAGGATGTGATTTTTTTTTTTTTTGTTCTCTCAGAAACCACAAGTTCACATTAGGGGTTGTCCAACATACATACATTATTAACTGGGAAGAGCAAAAGAGGACCAGGTAGAATTGGAAATGTGATAAAAAAGGTTAAGTACCAGATTCTTCTTCGCTTTCCTCAAGCTAGTACTTTTACTTACATCACCTTTTATCCCAAGACTTCAAGTGCATCACAGAACTTCTATAAATAAAGGCTTCTGCTTGTTATTTGTTATATGTTGTAGCTGTTTTCTGTCTAAATACATGGAGGGAAAGTTTGACAAATTCTTAAAAGTAAAAACAATACACATATTACATATATTACTAAACATGAGATAACCACATCCTATTTTTGATCCTCTAAAGCACTCTGTTAGCAAAAATTAAAGCAAAAAAACAGAAGCTTCTGATTCATCACTCCATAATCCTCTATTTCCAGCAACCAGGAGTTCCTAATTTCTGGTAACCTAGGTAAAAGCATATTTTGTGATTAGTAAAATATCACTGAAACTGGCAAGTAAAATACTTGCCTTTAGTCTAGGGTAAGGGGGAAAAATCAAAAAAGTATAAGTTCCTTTTTATGATTACTATTTTGAAAAAAAAAAAAATCAGCATTGTAGCAGCCATAATAAAAAATATAAATCCTATGCCAAGTTGAATAGATGTGGATTCAGTGAGAGATACTGTAACAAAATTGGTGACTGCAGATGTGATATTGGGTGTTAGAGCATTTGGGTATTGGGAAAAACCAACAAAGCAAACGAAGGCCAACATTTTATAGACAAGAGTTCATATAGTACATCGCTGAGATAATATATCACAATTTTTGATATATGTTAACTAGAATGATTTAAAAAAAACCCAAGCCAAAACCAAAAAAGTTACTTTCCAGTCTTGGACTGCTGATATTTTAAGAATAAAACTTTATATGTAGATTCCTTGGAAACAGATATTATTGCATCAAGAAAACACCTTTGTTCTTTTAAAGAACAAGTTCTTTTAAAATGTCCACTGAGCAATCCCCTTCATTCTGTTCAGTTGAGTCACCTCACAATTACAAACTTGAATAAATAGTGGCTGATACAATTAAAAAATCAGATTATTAATATTGTGAGCTCTTCCTATGGATTTTGCCACCTGGTATGCACTGGAATAAGCTTTCAGAGTTGGACAAAATTCTTAAAAAGCGTGATAAAAATCTAAGTCAGAGCATGGTAGCTGTAAGGTATTGTATTTCATTCCAGATCTGCTACTCTCAGTTCTTTTTGATGTCCTATAGTATTGAGAGCTGAGAGAAACAGAGCGCTAACCCAAATGTAAATCATTTTAGGGTTGAAGAAGATTCATCCTCTTTAATTCATTTTCTTTGCATGCAAATGACTCAAATTTAGCATAGTGACTTGTCTTTTTTTGTGACAACCAATTTTCATTTTTTGAGTCAATTATTTCCCTTGAATAATAAGTATGGACTAGGGGTTAATAGCTGTGTTGGAACGGAGCACCTGAGACAACTGGTTCCCATGACAACCAAACTCACTTACTAGTAATTTTAACTTATTTTACCCCTCTATTACAAATGAATGTATTAGAGATGAGAGAACCTTAAAACACCTTCCATACAATTCTTGCAGCCAAGCCTTTCAGATGGGACATCATGGACTTTATACACAACCAATGATTTCTATCACCTGAAAATTAATTTAAGGAACTGCCATACAAGTGCTACCCAGAGTCTGTTTGGGGAGCTCACTTTGATACCATGCTTACTTTGGATTCAGAAGGTATTGATAAGGCACACATGAGTTGTAAGACTTCATATGTTTTGGAAAACTATTTTATTTGTAAGCAAGAAGCCAATGTCCTGGTTATTTTGGCTGCAGAGATATAGTGAGAAAGGAAACAGAGGTACATCTGAGAAAAAGCAGCATCTCATACTTGGACCAAAAGCCTGGGAGGAACAATACGAGGCTGCTGATTTAACTTTAGGCTGTTCCTAACTGACACTGACCTTCCTATGATCTCTACAATTCATGTAATTTCTGTACTGTGATAATTATTATAAATTGTCATCCAACTAGTCGTAGGCATTTTGAAATTTCGCTCCACTGAGCTACGTAACTTGTTCCAGAACTTGTGACTCCAGTGCAGTGATAAGTGTTTCTAGAAAAAGTACTTGACACTGTTTTATGTGCAAACATTCTTTTTACCATGGTTTTCTGCTTGCACATTCTTTGTCCTCTTTAATTTAAAATGTATGAGCCCAGTATCCTGGGAGTTTCAGCAAATACCACCACCTTCCAGCTGCACACCGTCTAACCACAAATGCTACTCTTGTCCTGATGCAAGCACACTGCATAAACTATTTGAATGGAAAAGTCTTAAGTTTAAACAAAGGGGTTTTCTGTGTAAACTCAACAGAAAAGTCTGAATGGCATTTTCTCTTTACTTCTGTTGCAAGGAATTCTTGCAAGAATATAAGACTATGAACCCTGTTTTCTTTAAAATGAAAATTATCTATCTGTGGAGGTATTATCATTAGATACCAGTACATTTATTGTCACTTAGGTCCTGTGACAAAAAAAAAAACCCATTACAAATTACAATACCAGCTAGACCCACAATGGAAGACCCTTGTGAAATTTCCCATAAAATAATTCCTGAGTATTAGGGAACAGGTAGTATGCCAAGGTTTGCCCACTTCTTCAGTAAATCCTTCTTAAGATTGCTGAGTTAACTTTCTTGACATTCTCCATTCACACAGTTTTTCATATAGCTCTTAACTTTGAGGCTGCCGCCGGCCACCAAAAGTGCAAATTACACAGTCTTTGAGAAGTCCAGGAGAAATTCTGAGCAGTTCAGACCTGGACCTAGAGCATGCCCTCACCTTTTCTGCCTCCCCCTTGCCTCCTCTTTCTCTAGGGGCCCAACACACATTCAGTCCAACATTTTTTTCCTGCAGGAACAAACTGCTTGTACAAGAACCTCACTCCAAGGGCAGAGCCATAACTGTGCTTTCAGGGTGTGTGACTATTTCAGTTTTTAGAAAGAAATTTTCCCAACTTCTACATGCAGTATTTATGCCACGCAAACAGAAAGAATAACAAGAAATCATGGTAAAAGGGGAAGAAAGGTCTCCTGTAATAATAATGTGTGAAGGAATCAGAGTGAATGAGAGAATGTATTGCACTTTACCTGCCTAGTTTTCTGTCTTTTTGCTCACTGGAAAGCACCAAAGTTCCACCCCACTCTCATTGTTCTCACTCATCTGTCTCACATGCACATACATAGCAGTGTTGGTGCTGGAAAACAAAGCACTAACTTATCTTCTTCAGTTTCCCCCATCTAAACACTGTGCTACATGCTGAAAGCAGTTTGTCTGTATTCGTCTGCCACTGACCTCTTGATTTGCTGCTAGGAGAAGAGGGAGTGAGACAGAGCCCATTAATTTCTCCCACACCTTTCCTCCTCTCCCTCACATTTCCCTGTAGCCAGAGCTGGCAATTCGCTGCTCAGAAGGCTGAACTATGCCAGAGGGGGAGCATTCAAAGCAGACCCTGCTGCAATGTAGGCAGTATATGCAAACATTGCCAAAATATCTAACACGACAGAGCCCCTCAAGCATTTCTCAGAGGTGGATGAAGTCCATCAGGATAACATTACAGTCTGTTCAAGTTTGGTATGTCTCTGCCTCTTCTTGTCTTGCTCAGTCTCAGCAGCAGATGAGGGGCTTGCCTATGGTGCTGCAGCAGGCTGTAACTCCCATTTTGTCCCAATGTTTGTCTCATTCCCCTGTCATGGGCCTTGATCTAAACAAGGTATTTCTAAGTACTGGGATAAAATACTATTGTGAGAAGAAACGCGTCACCTCTCAGAGAATGGGGTGTAGATACAAGTGCAGCAACAGGTCTGCAGGATTCCCACTTGGCTGGGCTTCATTGCACAGATGTTGTCCTTAAGCAGTACAAACAAGAGGAGCGTTGGAAAAGAGGGAAGGTACCTGATCTGGCCCAAAGAGGCAGAGAAGAGGTGTGACTTAACTCTTGGGTGGCACTGTTGGAAGTTATGTCTGACAATGATCACCTTGACACCCGAAACACAGCCAGCGTCACAGGAGACCTGTAAATTCAACACTGTAGAGGTATGACTGCAGTGTTTGAAAGAAAAGCAGAAGCAACACTTTTTCTCAGAGCTGGATAGATGAGAAGCACACAGCATAACCATCCTCCTTTGATGAAGTGTTGTGGCCTTGCCAAACCAACAACTTTCTGCTATGACAAAAAACAGGCAGCAATAACACAGAAGATTCCCAACTGCACCAAAACAGTTCTTGAAATGCACTGTGCATCTGGCAGAATTCAGTAAAAACCACAAACCAATCTGCATACATCTAGCCTCAAGAGCATCCTTCCCTGTACCGCATAAGTAACATTCTCCCCTGCTCCCACATCTGACTCATGCTCATAAATTCTCCAATTCTGTCATCAGAGGTAACTCAAAGATTTTTTTTTTCTCCTTTTTAAATAACAAGTCTGGATGCAACTGCAAAATGCTGTTGCTGACATACTGATAGTGATTGCAGTCAAAAGATTTGCCAGTATTTTCTGTATGATAAACTAGCATAATTGATTCTACTATGTTCTGCCTTTTGTATCCTGGTATTTATATCATCTGTTCTCACCAGTAGTTCATTCTGGCCCTGATCCTGGGAGGAGGGCTCCCCCGGGTAACTCTCTCACCTAAGTAGATGTTTGCATAAATGGAGAAATCTATGTATGCCGAGATTCTTAAGGGACTGGAGCCATTTTTTTTTTTTTTGCTACAAAATCTGATATTAGCATAAATGTTTCCTCTTTATGCTTCTTTATTTCTGTGTGAGCTCTCCAAAGGTTCCCTCTAAATGACAGAACATACAGCCAATGGACACTGTCTAGCTGGACATGTTTTGTGACCCTGACCTGCTTTTGTTCAGACATCAATAGTAAAAAAAAGCAATCAATAACATTGCTTGTCCTAGGTATCCATCATCACTGATTGAAAGCTGTAAATTTCTAGCTAAGGTTTATCTCAAACATAACTCCACAGGAATAATTCAGATGCAAACTGCCTTGAGCCATCTTTATAATGTAAATGACTAAGTGGAGTAAGTGAATGATAGTCCACAGCTGCATGGCAATTGTGCTGCAACTCTTTGAAAGGAGGACTTTTGGAAACCAAAACAATAGCATTTTTTTTTTTTTAATTCTAAAGAGAGTGCTTTACAGGCCTCAAACTGCAGTGTGTTCATTCACTCAGATTCACTGAGTCAGCTGCAGTGGTACTGTTGCTGCACACACACTACTATACCAAGGGCTCATTTTCAGACCTTTAGATTGTCTGAATTTTTTGTGTCCTTTTTGTTTGCTACTATTTTTAAACAGCTCAGATTAAGTTTAGACTTTGGCCTTATAAATGTAGGAAATCTAAAAATAATCTGCCACATAAAGGAAGAATAAAGTGCTATAGAAAACAACAGATAGTATTTGGAAAGACTTCAGAGATAAACCTAAGCAAAGGAAGTTCAAAAGTCTGCAGGAATAAGTCTTGCCACACCAGATGTCTACCAGCCCTATGAATTATGTCTTGTAACTTAAACAGGACAGGCCTCAGCATGTACAGCAGTGCATGGCTAGGATATGAAAAAGACTGGGGAAAAGGGGCAGTAGAGAATGGTGTCGTAACTGATAAGGCCACGATCTTCTGCAGCCATTACTGTCTGTCAAACACAGGCTGATCTATTGAATGAGGGACACTGTCTTTTGAAAGATACACCAAGCTCACATCTAGATTTCTAGACGGTATTAGCATTTGCGTTCCATATTGTCCTAGTCAAATTCCATGTTTCTGTAATTTTATTTTTTTTTCATTTACATGCCTTTGTATATCGTTTCTCCCAACACTTGCCTGGTATTTTTTCAGCTGGAGATATACCATAGGCCATTGCTGTCTCTAAGACATCTGGTGTAAATCAAAGTCTTGTACTTTTTGCCCTTTAGAAAAACAAAATGTTCCTTTTTTTAAGGCAAACAAATCAATTTTAGAAAATATTTTTAACTGTTCAGCTCTCCAGGAGATAATTGGGAAGACTTTGGTCATTTATTCAGGACTCAGGTAATATTCTGACTGTGGAGCTGGACTGTATTAATTTTTTTTTTGGAGAGACTGTCATTGCAAGAAAGCCAGTACTGGAGCATCCCTTGGAGTATTTTACATATCTGTGGGGTTCATCAGCGTTACCCACTCAGATTCCAGTCAAGCTATATTTTTTTCACTCACTACTATAATGATCACATAAAAGTACAGGTACCAGTAAAGCAGAACATTCTTTATATAGTTTTGAAAATCAGATTTGAAAAATTTTGACATCTAGATCTATGCACATCATTGTTTTTAATGTGCTTCAACTTAGATTAGAGAGAAGCATTTAAGCACAGAGAGTTCTTCATGGCACAAAGTTGTTCAGGGAAACCAGCAAGGAATCTCCATGGAAAATCGAAACCAGCATTGGCATGGATTACCCATCATCTAGAAGAACACAGCACCTAGAAGAATGTTGGTTGACTAAAAGAGTAGAAAGAATCCTGTTAAATATCTGCATATGTGCTACAAGATTTGTAAAAGCATCTGGAGGAAAGAAAATGAACTAATGATTGTTCTATGTTAACAAAACTGGTGAAAGACAAATCTGACTTTAAAATATCCAATCAGTGCCTTAAGAGATGTTACAGAATAATCTGGAGAGGGGCAGCAGACTTGTATGGCACCTGTTATCTTTTGGGCGATCTCACAGTCATGAGCCTCATACTGTTTTATAAGTAGAAGCAAAAAAAAACCCCAAACTTACCTAAAATATTTTTTCTGGTAGAAGATATGGTCTTAAGGGAGTAACAGTTCACAAGTGATAACATTTTCCCTTGGCATGCTTATTTTCCAGTATTAAGCCAAGTAGTTTATATGGAAATAGGAAGAAAAGGAAGTCTGGTTATTTCAGAATAAATTCCTTCTCCTGTCTCCATTGGCACATAAAATGGAGATCAGGGGTAGTATTTTTTCTAACTGTCCCTAGTCCCTGAAACAATAACCCATTAGCCATGTAGCTCACCATAAATGGATTGCAAAACTGCCTGTTTCATGAATTACAGCAGTCTTTGAAGTAGTAAAGTTGCAGCAATTTTCCATGTCTTTAATTTCACTGTCAAAAGGTATATAAGGGCTATGTCCTGGAACTGATGGATTTCAAGCAGAAAAATTAAATTTCATGTATTAATAGGTAAAAAGAGGGGCTTTGCTGGTATAATTTTAATCTAATTATTAGCTCAAGGAAAAGGTTTTGTGAATCTGAGTTTAACATTAGCATATACTGCACTATGCTCTTAATGGTCTACATGCTGTCCAGATTGTGGTATTGATAGAACTGTATTTCTTTCAGAAAGTAGATTTAAGTTCTTAAAATAAGAAAGAACAGGGGGAGATGAGGAGAACAGTTATTTTTAAGCATAGCAGCATTTTACTTTCTATGCCAGGGGACAATTTATTTCAGCTTTTTCATCTTTGCTTGCTGCTATTGTTACAATGAATGAGTGAACTTAATTAGCACTGCAAGGAAGGGGCTATGTTCCCAAAGCTCTCTAAATGGGAAAAATATTTAAAGAACATGGAGCAGAAAAGGATAAAAAATGCTTGGAAAGAACAAAAGAACTACACAACATTTGTCTACTTACTGCAAACACAGATGCATATAATATCTCCAAAGTACAGTTTCAGAAGTGTCTCCGATTTTTTTTTTAAACTAATCAGATGGCAACCTTTTGCATACATGACACTCATTAAAAAAAGTGTCTAGAGAAATTAATAATGCAAACACTCAATCCTAAATTAAAAAAAAATAAACTCTTTATACATGATGATATAACTGGATGATATATATTGGACCTCCTTGTCCTGTTCACTGAAACTCACATCTAAGTGGGAATGCAATAGACTCCTGACTATTATAAATCAAAAATAGACTCATGGTAAAACAGCTTGCAAAGAAAGCAGGAAATATGAAGTCTTTCCTTAGATATTTCAATATGACTTTGGGCAACAGCTTCTGAAGCAGCTACAGAGTTCTTTCCATGTACTTTGAATAGAGTTACATCAGGCAATTCAGGTTGTATGTTTTATGTCCCCATCTGTAGAAGAGAGATAACACTGCTTTTTACCTCTGAAACGTATCTGCTCTCCTGGTTTGTTATTTTAAACACAGGAAAAAACATTATGTCTGTTGAGGGGACCACATTTCTCAGCTGGAGCCTCAGAGAATCTCCTAAGAACTACTCCTACCAGTGGAATGGATCCATCTCATACCATAGCAGAAAATATGGAAAGCCTTGCAGAGATGGATGTGTGCTTTAGTATAACACTTGATTGCATGTAAAGGTTAAAAATGAACATATGGCCAAATGCACAAGTATTCC